>NW_028261391.1:3352821-3420321 GCF_051295495.1 Thamnophis sirtalis
TGTAGGAAGTTCTAAGAATTTGGTCTTTTTATGTCTTTTTAGCTGCCCACTTTTTGAAACAATTTTCCTTTAATTATATGTGACTCTTCCTTTCCTGACTCCAAGCAGTCCTTGCTTTATGACCATAACTAAGCCCAAAATTTACATCCCCAAGTGAGACATTTATGGAGTTTTGCTCCATTTTACAACCTTTCTCGCCACATTTGTTAAGTGAATCACTGCAGTGATGTGTAAATGTGTAACTCGGCTATTAAGCGGATCTGGTTCTCCCCATTGAATTTGCTTCTCAGAAGGATGCAAAAGGGGGAATCATGTGACCCCGGGATAGCGCGACTGTCATAAATGTGAACCAGTTGCCATGCGTCTGAATTTTGATCATGTGACTATGGGGAAATGTCGCAACAGCCGATAAGTGTGAAAAACGGTGATAATTCAGTGCTGTTGAAACTTCAAACGGCTACTAAACAAATTGTTCTAACTCGAGCTACTCAAATCTTTGTCAAAATTTATTGATCCCTTTCTGATATTCTGATAATTTTCATGAATTGTGCTTAGCATGTTTTTCCTGGGACTAAATTTATTCATTTATAAATATTATAATATTTATAAATATAATATTTATCCTCAGTTGCTTCCCCTGACGAAAGTAGCATTGGGGATTTTATCTGCTTCCTATTAGAATGACTTAGATACTGATTGTTATTGATTTTTTAAAGGATTTGATTGTGTGCATTTAGTATTTTTAATTAAGTTTAATCTGCTTTGGGAAGGGTTTTGTTCTGAACAGCAGGATAAAAAGATATTAAAAGCTGATTACATATCAGGATTTTGTGAGTCAGGGAACTTTGTGGCTGCAAAGCCTTCCTTCCACAGATTATATCAATCAACTATTGTTTAAAACTCAATTACTTTTTTTTTTTTTAAAGACCAAAGTCTTCTTAGAACCGAGCCGGTAGCAAAACACACATATCTGTAGAGCTTTTTTTTAGCAGAAATCTGGAAAGCGTTTGCCCCTGACCTCTTCAGAGGTGGATTTTTAATTTAGCAGAGTCAGTGTATAAGGGTTCATGACTTGGCAGAGACATGGCAACAAGGTCAGCCAATGAATAGGCATAGCAACTAAGGCAGCCAATGAGGGCTGTTGGGAAAGAGTTGGAACCTGGGCGTGGCTTAGCTCTGTAGCTCTGAGTCTGTGCTGAGCTCTAAACTAGTCTGCTGCTCAGAAATGAAACTGAAACTGTTCTCTCCTCTGCCTGGGTTTTGCTTGTATTTGCTACCATGTTGGAAAAACCTGCTTTTGGTATTGTATATTTACTTCATGTGTTATATTATACATAAGAGAGCCGAGGTGGCACAGTGGTTAAATGCAGCACTGCAGTCTACTTCAGCTCACTGCAGTTCTGCAGTTCTGCTGTTCAAATCTCACCGGCTCAGGGTTGACTCAGCCTTCCATCCTTCCGAGGTGGGTGAAATGAGGACCCGGATTGTTGTTGGGGGCAATATGCTGACTCTGTAAACCGCTTAGAGAGGGCTGAAAGCCCTAGGAAGCGGTATATAAGTCTAACTGCTATTGCTATTGCTATAAAGAGAAGTTAATGAATCCTGCTGAATCAGTTACCTGTGTGTGCTTTCTGGATTTGATTACTGCAACAAACTCTGATAAGCAGGCTACCCTAACCGTGCCCCCAAAAAGGTCGTACAATCGGGGCAACTCACTTAACGACCGCCTTGAGCACGTAGGGTTCGCATCAAGTTGTCACATGGATGAATTTCTTCCTCCATCTGTAACTGGAGAAGCGGGTTTGTCAGGCGGGCGATGACACAAGTCCAGACAGGGAAGGACACAGGTGCAGTGATGGAAGAGGGAGGTTTAGTTTTTGTTTTTTCCAGGGACGGCTTATGGAACCATGGATGTGCTTTGTTAAATTTTCCACGCCGTGGCCAAAATAATCCCTGGGTGGCAAGAGAATTATCGACTTGGCCTGGCACGGCATGAAAATCAGGAGGAGGCTTTGAAAACGGAAGCCACCAATTTTAGGCTCAGCACAGAGAAAAGCTGCCTTCGTCAGCTTATTAAAGGTCAGGTTGTGTGTTTAATGTAGCGAGAAGTCTTTTAGTGCCCAAAGTGTGGTTAATTACCCAGGAATTTTAGACAGACCCTCCACAAGGAGAGAGAATCAATATAGAGAGGTTACTCGGGGCAGAAGAGTCTGGAGTTGGCAGAATACAGCGTAACAGTTGAAAGGGACCTTGGAGGTCTTCTAGTCTAACCCGGTGCTCTAGTAGGAGACCCGTAACATTTCAGATAGATGGTTGTCCAATTTCTTCTTAAAAACCTCCAGTGTTGGAGCACCCACAATTTCTGGTGGCAAGCTGTTCCACTGGTTAATTATTCTCAGTGTCAGGAAATTCCTCCTTAATTCCACGTTGCTTCTCTCCTTGATTAGTTTCCATCCGTTGTTGCTTCTCCTGCCCTCAGGTGCTTTCGAGAATAGGTGAACCCTCTCTTCTTTGTGACAACCTCTTAAATATTAGAAGATTGCTATCGTGTCACTTCTAGTCCTTCTTTGCCTTAAATTACACATATCCAATTCCAGCAAGGGTTCATCGTCTGGTTTAGTTTCCAGCCCACTAATCCTCTTTGTTGCTCTCCTCTGCACTTTTCTAAAAAAGGGTTTCAACATCTTCTTTTTTATATCGTGGTGACAAAAATCATGGATGCAGAATTGGATACGTTTAATTGATAGGCGTTATTTGTATGCTTCTGCAATCAAATTGATTCTTAGTGGTTTTGCTTTGAAAATACAGAAATACAAATGCAGAATACAAAATAACAGAGTTGGGACCTCAGAGGGGTCTTCTAGTCCAGTGTTTCTCAACCTTGGCAACGTGAAGACGTCTGGACTTCAACTCCCAGAATTCCCCAGCCAGCGAATGCTGGCTGGGGAATTCTGGGAGTTGAAGTCCAGACGTCTTCACGTTGTCAAGGTTGAGAAACACTGTTCTAGTCCAACCCCTCTATACCATTTCAGACAAATGGTTGTCCAATCTCTTCTTAAAAGCCTCCAGTGTTGGAGCACCCATAATCCCTGGAGGTTCCACTGATCGATTGTTCTCGCCATTAGGAAATTTCTCCTTAATTCTAGGCTGGATCTGTCCTTGATATGAACGACTATTGTGTGTGTGTGTGTGTACCAGCATAACTCTGGAATGCCTCGAGCAATTTCAACCAAACTTGGCACACAGATGACTTACTCTCTGGAAACAAATACTGGGGGGGGGGGGTTTAAGACACTCCTAACACTCCTCAGGATGTGTGGTCTGTTAAGATACAGCCTGTTGTGCCTTAAAATGGTTTCTACTGTACTGCCGTAAAAAGACTTCTACTGTACAGCCCAGTGGAGTTGCCATGGTAATGGCTTCACAGTACTCCCCAAGGGGGCTCCCTCTGGTAAGAGGGAAAATCTAATGTTAGAAATTATGTTTGGGAAGGAGGCGCTGACGTCGCGACGATACGGCCATGTGATCTAGGAGCTCTGAGATCGCAGCCGATACTTTTACCGCTGGGTGGTCCATCTGGACCTAAACCGTCCCGAAGGGATGGTGACAGGGAAGAGTATGTCTTGCTGATCTCAGGGGCATTGCAAAATCCTTGATGGATCCAAGAGAATCTCTTCTAGCTGGCGATAGAAATGCAGCCCCAAGCTGCTAGAGTCAGGACAGCTCCACAACTGGAGGAAAGCGGAAAGAGAAAGTGTATCCATCTGGTGAGGGAATTTTATTTTTACAAAAGAGACTGGCCAAAAAGATTAAAACCAAATTAAACTTGTAAAGAAAAAGAAAAAAAGAAAATAAGCGGCGAATTTACGCTATTTTGGACAGCGTTATCCTTTTTTAAAATTGTCTTCTATGGATGGAAGTTTTGCAAACACTTCCTACTTTTTAAAGTGAAAGTATGGGCTTTTCTTCTATGACTTTTTTTTTTAACTTATGGATTAAATCTTTTTTTTTTTTTCACAATACTGGCTTGGATGTTTGTTTTTTTTCTTTTTCTTTTGTTCCATTTAAGAGCCTTGTTTCTTTTAAGCTTGGGATATAAAGAGGATATAAAAGGAATATAAAGAGAGCAGTAACATCAGAGGGAAAAGAAGTTACACTGCCACTTGGAGGTTGGAGGCTGGAGGCTGAGTTCCGGAAATATTTTTCTCTCTCTTTTCTTTGATCATTTTGACCTTGCACTTCAAAGGTTTTAGCTTGCAGAGAGATAAGATGGGTTGTTATGCAGGTGCCCATTGGATGCCTCTTTGGCAGCGAGAAAGAAGTGAAAAACAAAGCTTTGTTTTCCAACTCGAGTGGCAGTGTTTATAAATTGGACAGTGACACAATACCAAGAAGAAACCATAACATTGCAACAGATTATGTTTGAAATTCAGAAATTATTAGAAACATCAGAGAGAATTGAGAAGAAATCAGAAAATATAGATGGTAATATAGCAAAATTTGATGAAATTGAAGATAGACAGCTAATGGAAAAAGTGGAGGTTAGAGTCTCAAAAACCCAAGGGAAAAATGAACAAAGAGGGAAAGATAACTGTGGATGTATTGACAGTGATCTGTGCTTGGTTGGAAATGGAAAGAATGGAACATGGGAAGGGAAGAGAGATGGAAAGGAGCTCTAGCCCAGATTTCAAGGTACAGAAGGAGAAAAAAGAGAAGAATTGATGGATTTAAGGAGAGGAACTTTTAAGCCAGATAAGGTCTGTGACTGTAAATCCTCCCTCGAAAGACTTTGCTGGATGTGAATGAGCAGAATTCACAGGAAATTAATAAAAGGGTTGTTTTTTTGTTGGGATCAGGAGTTTGCTTCCTGCTCTTGGGAAGCCTCGGTCAGAACAGATGTGGACTACAACTCTCAGAATTCCCCAGCTATCATGAGTCAAAAGCTGAATGTTGAAGTTGCTGAGGTTTGAAAATATTATTCTAAAGCAGGGGTCTCCAAATTTGGCAGCTTAAAGACTTGTGGACATCAATTCCCAGAATCCCCCAGCTAGGCATGATAAATGAAGAATTACCATCTTGTGCGTCCCTTTTTTCCCATATTTCTCTGGAGAAAATCCACAATCCCAACTGATTTATTCCAGAAACCAATTATTACATCCTTTCTCCTTTTCTCATTCTGAGTTCACAACTGCTGATCCTTAGAGAAAACTGGCATAGGCTGCAATGCTCCAAATGGCCAATAGATGGCAAGAAAGGGTTTTCCTGTTTCTCTTTACTGCCATTTAGTGGCTTTGAGCAATATTGCGGAGTATAGAACAGGGGATTGGACTAGAAAACCTCCAAAGTCCCTTGCAACTCTGTTATTCCGTTGTTGTTGTTATTGTTATTATTAAGCAGTCCTTATCTCATAGGACAAAAGGATAAAAATAAATTGGATGTATGGTTTAAACTTGGCAATTTAAAGACTTGTGGACTTCAACTCCCAGAATCCCACAGCTTGCCAACAGATAAATTTTCTTAGTTAGATAGCATTATCTAACAATGGCTTGGTTGTGTCTCTTCCTACCATGTTGTGGTTAACTACCCGTTTTCCCCAAAATAAGACACGGTCTTATTTTCTTTTGACCCCCCCCCCGAAATAAGCACGTGGCCTTATTTTTGGGGAGGACTTATTATTTTTGAGGTGCAGGAGGTGGCGAGCGTGATCAACTCATGGCTGCTGCTGTGTTGCAATATTTTCAGGAAGGGCTTATTTTAGGGGGAGGGTTTATTTTAGCGCATGCGCACAAAAGCCCGATTGGGCTTATTATCTGGGGAGGTCTTATTTTCAGGGAAACAGGGTAGGTTTTTGCAACCCGAAACCCACAGCTCTTTGTTGAAGTCTCTACTACTAGCAATGAAAATGTGGGTCTCTTTCAGCCCAGTCCCCAAGGTGCTAACATTTTGACACACAAATATAAATACACACACACACACACAGACACACACACACCTGTCCTCAACCAAGCCACTTGTAGACTTTCAACTGCATTTACCCAGTAGGAAGCCAGAGTGAGGATTAAGTCAATAATCAATTTAAAGCTCTTTGGGTGAATGGAGTAATACCATGCTGAATCTTACAACGGACTTCTGAAGCTTTGACTTAATGCTACAGGTTGCGCCAAGCCATCTGTGAAATACGACATTTCCCATTGTTATCTTGTCATTTGGTGACAGGCCTATATTTTCTCTTAATGGAGCCATTCTGATGTATCTTTCTGCCCTTTTTTCCCACCTTGATCTTGATGGCCTTTAATCTCACCAGATTTTTATCCAGATATCTATTTACAGGTTATGATCTTCCTTTCTTTTTTCCATTTCAGACTACCTGACTCCAGCTAATAGTACATTATATGCATCCCTGAGTCTTGCTTTCAAAATCGAATCCTCCCCCACACACTTTTTTTTAAATTAGCTATTAACAGGCTGTTACACCCGTAGTTGTCCCCAGTGCTCCATTGATACAGAAAAAAAATAAGGAAATAATAAGGAAAGTTTGATGTGAGCAACATCCTTATGGCTGAAATGATGCTCAGCAATTGACTCATATTTATGATGGTTGCAGGGTCCCCGGGTCACGTATTCCCCCCCACTTTGCAACCTTCTGACAAATAAAGCCAACAGGGAAGCCAGATTCACTTAACAACCATGTTACCTATCAACTGCAGTGATTCACTTAACAACCATGTTACCTATCAACTGCAGTGATTCACTTAACCATGTTACCTATCAACTGAGTGATTCACTTAACAACCATGTTACCTATCAACTGCAGTGATTCACTTAACAAACATGTTACCTATCAACTGCAGTGATTCACTTAACAACCATGTTACCTATCAACTGCAGTGATTCACTTAACAACCATGTTACCTATCAACTGCAGTGATTCACTTAACAACCATGTTACCTATCAACTGCAGTGATTCACTTAACAACCATGTTACCTATCAACTGCAGTGATCACTTAACAACCATGTTACCTATCAACTGCAGTGATTCACTTAACAACCATGTTACTTATCAACTGCAGTGATTCACTTAACAACCATGTTACCTATCAACTGCAGTGATTCACTTAACAACCATGTTACCTATCAACTGCAGTGATTCACTTAACAACCATGTTACCTATCAACTGCAGTGATTCACTTAACAACCATGACAAGGTAAGTGGTAAAATGGGGCAAAATTCAATTAACAACCGTCTCGCTTAGCAACATAAATTTTGGGCTCACTTGTAGTCGAGGACTAGCTGTATCATTGGTTCATTTAACGACTATGGGGTCTATTTAACAACCACTGCAAAAAAGGGTGGCAAAATTCAGGGTGGTTTTGTGGTGTCCTGCTTAATGACCGCCATGACACACACCTTACAAGGGCTCAGTTATGGTCATGAATTGAAGTCTATTTGTACTGACTGGGAAATGTGGATTAATTTGGTTCACTTCAATGATGCGGGACGTCTGCAGAGCGTGATCAAATAAAGTCAGGATAATGGCTTCAACCGGACGATTGGCGCTCGGCCTGTTTTTATTTCATCGCATCCGTATCCGGGTGAATTCCATCCCCACACCCCACCCGTAAAAGACAAACAGAAATATACTTGATCTAAAACTCAAGAGCTGCCTTGAACCCCGAGATAAGCAGGAAATAAACATGATAACAACCCAGACTAAACAAAAGTGATCAAAAAGTCCGGATAGTGGGTGTCGCAGTGCCTGGAGACCGCAGAATAGAAGAGAGAGAATTGGAGGGGGGGGGAAATCACATAATACAAAAACCTGCAACTAGACGTAGAATGACTGTGTCAAAGGTGCTTTTTCAAAAGGCAACTGGATTTATTTTATTCGTCGGGAAGGTCCTTCGTCCTTCATTGGGAAGGTGGTTGAGAAAGTGGTGGCCTCTCAGCTCCGGTGGTCCTTGGATGAAACCGATTATCTGGATTCCTTTCAGTCTGGATTCAGGCCTGGCTACAACACGTAAACTGCTTTGGTCGCACTGATCGATGATCTCTAGAGAGCCAGGGATGGGGGTCATGCCTCCGTCCTAGTGCTCCTTGACTTCTCAGCGGCCTTCGATACCATCAACCAGGGTATCCTTCTGCGGCGGTTGCGGGAGGTGGGAGTGGGAGGCACCGTTCTTCGGTGGTTCTCGTCCTACCTCTCGGACAGGTCGCAGTCGGTGTTGGTTGGAGGGCAGAGGTCGACCCACTCACTCTGCTTAGCAAGGGAAATTGTGGCCCTGAGTGAGGACGTAAACTGAGGACTAGTTTGTATCAACTCCCTTTGCTCTTGTTTTTCCTTTCGTCTCCGGTCTCGACGGAGATGTCCTGAACAGCCCCGGTCTTAAAATCAACTCTCCTCCCCCCATTTTTTTTTAATCATCCAGAAAAGCTTCAGGTTTGTCATGCTTAAGGTTGGAGAGACCTCTGGTGACTGGGAGAGAGGCAACACCAAAGTTTATCTGCGAGAGAAAAATGGCCATGACACCCATAAAGACGAGAGCCGGGGAGTCACAAGTGGCAGCAGAGAACACCCAATTCCCTTTTGCCACAGAAGCGCAGGTAATCCTCAGCTTACGACCATAATAGCATTTAGCAAAAGCACTTAGATTTATATTATATAATTATATTGCATTATATATTGTATTATATAGTATTATATAGTATTATATTATATTATGTAGTATTATATCATATTATGTAGTATTATATCATATTATATCATAATATTATATTTATTATTAGATTATATTAGATTTATATTAGATTAGGGGACTGGAGGCTAAAACATATGAACAGTTGCAGGAACTGGGTATGCCTAGTTTAATGAAAAGAAGGACCAGGGGAGACATGATAGGAGTCTTCCAATATCTCAGGCGTTGCCCCAAAGAAGAGGGAGTCAAGCTATTCTCCAAAGCACATGAGGGTAGAACAAGAAGCAATGGGTGGAAACTAATCAAGGAGAGAAGCAACTTAGAACTGAGCAGAAATTTCCTGACAGTGAGAACAATTAATCAGTGGAACAGAAGTTGCCTCCAGAAGTTGTGAATGCCCCAACACTGGAAGTTTTTAAGAAGATGTTGGATAGCCATTTGTCTGAAGTGGTGTAGGGTTTCCTGTCTAGGCAGGGGGTTGGACTAGAAGACCTCCAAGGTCTCTTCCAACTGTTATTCTGTTCTGTTCTATATACCGCTTCACAGTGCTTTACAGCCCCTCTCTAAGTGGTTTGCAGAGTCAGCCTCTTGCCCCCCAACAATGGAAGGCTGAGTCAACCTTGAGCCGGTCAGGATCAAACTCCTGGCTGTGGGCAGAGTTTGCTTGCAATGCTTCATAGGAAGGAAGGAAGGAAGGAAGGAAGGAAGGAAGGAGGGAGGGAGGGAGGGAGGGAGGGAGGGAGGGAGGGAGGGAGGGAGGGAAGGAAGGAAGGAAGGAAGGAAGGAAGGAATAGCATTTAGACTTACCATATATACCGCTTTACAGTGCTCTTACAGCCCTCTCTAAGCGATTTACAGAAACAGCCTCTTCTTCCCAACAATCTGGGTCCTCATTTTACTGAGCTGCGATGGATGGAAGACTGAGTCAACCTTGAACTGCCAAATTGCAGGCAGCCAGCAGTCAGCAGAAGTAGCCTGCAGTACTGCACTCTAACCATGTGCCTCCGCGGCTCTTAACATGGTTGTAAGGCGTGATGGCCATAAAAACGGATTAGTCAAATGTCTGATCTGATTTTAAGTCATTTTTTGTGGTGGCTGTTAAGCAAGTTATAAACTGGCCACTCTAGTTGTTCCAATTTTTGTCAAAAAACTTTCAGATTTTGGCAGAATTGGTCCCATAAATAAACCACTGGCTCACTTAACTTAAACTTGAAGTAAGCATTAGTAAAATACTAATGTTCTGCATTCTAAAAAAACAACAACAACAATACAGGTAAGTCCTCAACTTATAACTGTGGTTGTAAGTTGAGGACTACCTATATATTAAAGTGGAAAATCTCTTTCAAAGCTTTTTTTCTGCAGAACATTTATGACTTAGATCCCATAAATGAGCAGAAGGATTTGTTTTAAGGTCGTGGGATTTAAAGGGTTACAATTGGAAAATCACAGTATCCTACAATTGCATTGGCAAACACAGTTAAAACACACCTCAAAGGTGAATATTATTAGATAAAAGGTGGCACAATTGTTATTAAGGGAATTATGAGCCGGTTAGTAGGTAGCTTATCTCCTTGCTAGCACAGTTGACACCCACTCCAGCGAGAAAAAATGTTATTAGGTATTTTCCCTAGGAGAAAATAAAATGTCACTGCTTGTAACTTGCAGATAAAACAGGCTGTTTTACAGGAGAAAAGAATTGGGCGACAGGATTGTTTCTGCCTTCCCAGCCACCTGTTGAAGGTCACTCCGGGACCATACATCATCTTTGTTTTAATTTTACGCCCCTTCTCCCAATCATCTCCACTAGAAATTGAAAGTCGGGAAAGCACTCAAGGATGTTTGGCATGGACCCCAGGCAGGGACTTTGCAACACGCAGCCCATCCTCAATTTCAGAACGACGTGCCTTTCGCTAGCAGTTTAATTTAAACATTGCCAGTTGCTCAAGGCACTGAACCAGTAAAGGCTTGGCGGCAGCTGCGTTCCCACAATCCACGGAACGTGTTGTGTGAATGCAGCAGGGTGCTCCGTCAAGGGTGCACTCACAAAAAGCCTGACGCATTTAATGTTTGACTGCAGTGTTTCTCTTGGTGATTTTAAGACGGGTGGACTTCAGCTTTGTGATTCTAAGATGGGTGGACTTCAATTCCCAGAAGTCCACACATGTTAAAGCCGTCAAGGTGGAGAAATACTTGTGTCAGGGTCCCCAAGTAAGAAACCCCCCCAAACAAAAGACGACCCCGTGTGCTTGAAGTTCCTCAAAGTTCTATTTTATTAGAGATGTCACACTGGCACATCTGGGAAAACCCGAATCAAAAGTTCAAGTCCCTGCCCATCATCCACACGTCTATCACATGGTCCAATCAGGCACTCTCCCAACTAGAGATAGGTCCCAGTCACGCTGCTCTAGGTGCAGGGAAAGTTGGCCTTGACTCTCTGAGAAAGGAATGTTATTATGACTATATATATCTATATCTATATCTATATCTATATCTATATCTATATCTATATCTATCTATCTATCTATCTATCTATCTATCTATCTATCTATCTATCTATCTATCTATCTATCTATTTAGTGTCACAACCCCTGGTGAGCCCCAATTATGGGAGGAAGCTAACTGCTTCTATCATCTGTCAATCGGCTCGTCACAAGAGTCCATCACGACAGAAACCCAATATTTTTACTGTTGCTTTTGTTATATTTGTATGTGTTTTTTTTATTTGTGCTGATAAATAAATAAAGGGAGACTAGTATAGATCTATTTCAAGCTATTTAGCTCTCATCAGCTAGCCTTACCCTTGCTGGGATTCGAACCTGTGTTGTATTGCATCTTAGGCAAACGTCTTAGCCATTAAGCCACAGGTCTCCTCCTTGTGACACTAAATATATACCTGCTTCCCTGGCTTCAGCTGATAAGGCTCCCATGCTCCATATAATCCCCCCTCCAATTTTCCCGCAGCATTAAATGTGGCAGGCCGGAAGGCCCGAGGCAAAAGATGGCGTCCAGGTGTGACAATTGGCTTACTGGGTGCCAGGAAGCTCACAACTCCAAACATGCCCTTTTGTCTCGCATTCATCATGTAGATTGACTCTTGCACAAGGACAGGTTTTCGTTGGCACCCGACAGTCACATAGATAGCAAATTCTACCAAAGGAGGCTTTAGTCAAATGCAGGCAGTCAACGTATGACCACAATAATTAAGCCCAACATTTCCATTGTGAAGTGAGACATTTGTTCAGTGGGTTTTGCGACCCGTTTTACCACCTTTCTTGCCTCGGTTGATAAGTGAATTAAGTCACCCGGTGGTTAAGCGAACCTGGCTTCCCCATTGACATCGGAAGGTCACAGAAAAAGGATCGCGTGAGTTCGGGACACAGCAACGTTTCATAAATACGAACCGGTTGCCAAGCATTTGAATGTTGATCGGATGATCTTGGGGAGGCTGCCTTACTAATGAGTTTTATTCGGACACGACATCCGTTCAGTTGTGTCCAACTTTTGGTGATTCTATGGGCCAGGTCTCCCATCTCCACATTCACAGCAACCAAACCAGACAGACACAGACTCCAAAGGGATAGTTAGGACTGCAGGAAAAAAATAACTACAACCAGCGTGCCTTTTCCGTTGAGGACCTGCCTAAAGTGGGTCAAAAGGTGGGCAGAGAAATTATGTACAGACCCCTCAACATCCTGGACAGGAATCATTTCAACTTCTCCCCTCTGGATGCTGCTTCAGGGCATTGCATGCCAAAACCACCAGACTCACACAAAAGTTCTTTCCCCCATGCTATCACTTTGCTAAACAACTAATTCCCATAAATCACTGCCTAGGCCCTGGGATGTCAAACTACCTACCGGTAGTAGGGCTGTATTAGTATTGTCCTTCTCATCTCTCCTATTACCTACTTCCTTAGCTTCTTGTGACTGTAACTTTGTTGTTTGTATCTCATGATTTATGTTGATTGCTTATTTAGTATTCTTGTGACTATCGCTGAGTGTTGTGTTATGATTGAAGATTTCTATTTTATTATGATCATGATTTACCGCTTGTTGCTTATGCTCTGGAGCCAAATTCTGCGTGTGTCCAATCACACTTGGCCAATAAAGGATTCCATTCGAATACAGAAGTTTATTCTCCTGATCTTGCGCTGCTTCTTCAAATTGTTTTGTGTTCTGGCTTGTGTCTGCTTTGATGGCGTCCAGCCACCCTGTTTTTGGCAGCTCGGTTTTCTTTTACTACTAACTCTTCCCGAAATAATTGCTTTCTCCGGCTGAATTCGCCAGCGTAACGTAGGCAAAATAAGTGAGATGCAGTTTTGTGGTTTTTCACTTCCAATGATGTGTCTGGTGTTATGTTCTCCAGGAATTGCTTGTTAAGTCGCTTTTGCTATCCAAGGAATACGCAGGCGCCTCCTCTAGCACCACAGCTCAAATGAGTCAATTTTGTTTCCTGTCTTGCTTTTTTAAGGTCCAACTTTCCCAGCTACAGGTCGACTTCGACTTATAACAATTCATTTAGTGACTGTGTGAAATCAAAACAGAAAAAAGTGACTGATGACCATTTTTTCAGAGTTATGACTGTTGCAGTGTCCCGGAGTCATGGGAGGTCACTCTTTGTGACCTTCTGAAGAGCCAAGTCGATGGGAAAGCCAGATTCACTTAACAACGGTATTACTAATTTAACAACTGCAGTGATTCACTTAGCAAATGTGGCAAGAGAAGTTGTAAAATGGGGCAAAACTCACTTAACCAATTTCTCACTTAGCAACATATATTTTGGGCTCCATTGGGATCGTAAGTCTACTTACTGTATTAATGTATTACTGTAACGCGCTCTACATGGGGCTGCCCTTGAAGAGTGTTCGAAGACTTCAGTTAGTCCAGAACGCAGCCGCACGAGCGATTGTGGGTGCACCTAGGTACACCCACGTCACACCTATCCTCCGCGAGCTGCACTGGCTACCCATTAGTCTCCGGACCCGCTTCAAGGTGCTGGTCATTACCTATAAAGCCCCACATGTCATCGGACCTGGATACCTGAGAGACCGCCTCCTGCCAATTACCTCCCATAGACTGATTAGATCTCACAGGTTAGGTCTCCTCCGGATTCCATCTGCCAGCCAATGTTGGCTGGCGACTCCCCGGGGGAGAGCCTTCTCTGTTGCAGCTCCAGCCCTCCGGAATGACCTCCCCGTGGAGATCCGGACCCTTACCGGCCTTCCGTAAAGCTACTAAGTCCTGGCTGTTCCGGCAGGCTGGGGGGCTTGTGAAACATCCAGCCCCACGGAAACTGTGAATATTGCGTATTTTAAAGTTTTGTTTTTGTCTATTTATCCCCCTTCCCTTGTTTATTGTGAGCCGCCCCGAGTCCTTCGGGAGTGGGCGGCATACAAGACAAATAAACTAAACTAAACTTACGTACTACCAGTACAGATACCTACAGGGAATACAATAAACTGACTTACAATTGGTTTCCATTATTCCAAGAAAATCAGTGCAACAGGGAAGTGCATTGTCAGGGTCCCCAAGTAAGACCCCCCAGCAAAAGAAGACTCCGAGGCTTGAAGTTCCTTAAAGTTCCATTTTATTAGAGATGTCCTATTGGCACATCTGGGAAAAGCCGAATCAGAAAGCCTCCAGGTTTTCCCCACCCAAAAGAAAGTCCCGAGTCCCTTCCCCAGCACTCACAAGTCCATCCCATGGCCCAATCAGTCATTGCCACGAAGGAAGACTCCTCCCATCTACATCCGTCCAGGTGCAGGGCAAGGTGTCCTTGACTCTCTGAGAAAGGAATGTTATTTAGACTACATATCTCTCATACTCCATATAATCCCCCACCCTCCCATTTTCCCACAGTAGACAATGTGGCAGGCCTGAGATCCGAAAGGTAAAAAGGTGGCTTCCATGTCTGACGTGCATTTATTTCATTTTGCAGAGGGGAGGGAAATGCTTGAAAAAGTAATAGTTTTGGGCAGCATTCATGCATTAAAAAAAAAACAGATCGAAGTTCTTTTTTTTAATAAGAGATCGAAGATCTTCTTAAGTTTTCATTTTTTTAAGGGAAGCTGGCTTGCCACAAAAATTAAGGAACTCCAGTATCATCTTGTTGTGGCCCAGCAGGTGCCGTTGGAGCTGCCACCAGACTCCGACAGCGAGGGGCCCTCTGAGTCGGCTCTGGAGGACCCTGGACAGGGTTCCGACTCCAAGCAGGGCGCAGAGAGGCTGGTTGGCCACCAGGAGGCACCTGAGCCTTGGACCAGTGGGGATGAGACAAGGGAGAGTGAGCCGGAGGCCAGTAGTGAGTTGTTCCTGGATGCACGCCATCGAAGAGCTAGTAGGCGTCAGGAACAATTACGCAATTACAGGAGGTGATTGCGCTCAGCTGGTGGTCATTAGGCTCCTCTCCAGACTATAAAAAGCTACTTGTGCACAGGCCCCTCTTTGCAGAAGTCAACACAGAATCGAATGTCGGAGAACTTTGTGTGAACTGGGCAGGGTGGATTGCTGCCAAGCCTTATCTGTGTTTATTGTTGCCCAAGCTTGTCTGTGCTGGGTTGCTGCCAAGGGCCTGTTTGTCTGTTAATTAAATGCCTTAATTTATCTCTGGCTCGGAGTGTGCTTGGGTGTGGAACGAGGGGGGGTCAGAACACATCTTTATTTACAATGGTGTTTCTCAACGCTAGGGACTTGGAGACATGGGGATTTCAACTCCCAGAATTCCCATGGATGGAGTCTTAAAAGTCCCCAGGGTTTAGAAACATTGATTTACACAAAAATGTTCTTAGCTGGAAAACATACAAATGACTTTTTAGTCAAGCATGATAGGATCTCTCATGTCAGTGTAATCAAATGATTTTAATTCAATAAGGGCCACATCTTCTTGACTGGGGCCAGTGGTTTTCTTGATCCGCATGGAAAGGAATTGTCTTGTGAGAATCTCTCTGCAGCTAGCCAAGGTTCCTGGCTTATTTTCACAGGAAGAGGGCTGGGTTGTTTTTTTTTTGACTGATGAGCAATCAAAAAGCCAAGCTCAACTTCCTTTTTTCACATATATCCAAGTCTCGGCGTGCCCATTTGAAGGACTGTATGCCTCTTTTGATCTGAGTGCCCCAGTGCAACATGTGAACTTCTAATGCTGCGTTTCTTTTAGACATAATTGCGTTCTTCTGTAATTATTGAGAAGCAGAGCCAGATCAGTCTGCGTTAGCCACAAATCACGAAGGCGTCTGCTTTTGAACAGATTTGCTCGCCTGAAAAACTGCTTCCAGGCGCCTTCTGATTTGTACACTTCTGTAATTTTATTCCTTTCCTCTCTTCCAATTAACGGCTTCCTCTTCTCTTCTTCGTACAGCCATCCTGTTAGGAGATGAATCTATCAATCAATCAGAATAGAGCTGGAAGGGACCTTGGAGCAGTGGTGGGATTCTTTTTTTTTTAACTACCGGTCCTGTGGGTGTGGCTTGGTTGGGGGGGGAAATCATGTGACTGAGTGGGCGTAGTCAACTCAACATCACTCACAGCCACATGACCCCACCACCATCAAGCCACGCCCACAGAACTCGTAGGGGGAAAAAATGCATTTCTACCTATTTTCTGCCCAAGCCTGGTGTATCTGTCAAAGGCCTCCTCCTGCATGCCGCCCGCTCTCCTTCGCCAGTCCCGTTTCCTCTCCTTCAGAGGCCCGGCCCTGGCCCCACTTCCTCCCCCGCAACCGCCTCTTTCTTCAGGCTGCTTACCTTCCTTCCACCGCAGCTGGTGTGGACTCTGGAAGGCAAGCTCTCTCTTTCGGTGCGACTGCGAGAAGCCTTCCAGCTGCCGCCTCTTTGCCAGCCACTTCCACCGAAGTGGCTACCGAAAACTACCGGAGGTCTCGAACGCGCCCAAAAAGCTGCTGCCGTCACCGCCCTCTTTTCTTGCCGGGTGTGTGCGCAGCCGGAATTATTATTATTATTTGCACTTTCCAGGACGATTTGTTTTGCATTTTTTTTTTGGCATCTTAGAGCACCTTTGAGATCTCAACTCCATTTGAAGTGAAAAGGCACTTTTTCTAAGTGATGCTGGTTGCAGGAGACCTGTGGTTCTGAAAATTGAATCTTAAAAAAGCAAGAGAGGAAGAAAATTGACTCATTTGAGCTGTGGTGCTGGAGAAGGCTCCTGCATATCCCTTGGATAGCAAAGGTCACTAACAATCAAGTCCTGGGGCGTATAACACTCGACATGTTGCTGGAAGACAAAAATCATAAAACTAAGTCTCACTTTCTTTGGCCATGTCACATGGGGATATTCACTGGAGAAATCAACGCCGATGGCAGCCACGGCGTAGAAAAATTCCAAAAGTATTGCAAGATTGGAAGATGTGGGGAGACCTGGCCCAGAGAATCACCAAGAGTCAGACACGACTGAATGGATAACATCAACATCCTATAAATCAATGCATCCTATCCTGCATTGTTTCCCCTGCAGTTTTTCGTTTTCACTTTTTTCGCCCCCACTTCTTTCCTTTTCCTCCAGGCATGTTTTTATATAATTCGTTTGTTTTACTGAGCTTGTAAGCTGATTCAGTTCTATCTCTCAAAAGCGTACATTCTCTCAATCTGTAAATCAGTGTATGATGTGTTGTGCATGAACATCAACAGGATTATATCGTATTGCAACCGACTGAGATTTATGCTTACTCGTGCGTTCAAAATTCATGTTTTTCTAAGCAGATGCTCACTGGATACTTCTTCTAAATCTTTTTTTTTCAGTATCGCCTCTTGGTTCCACTTGCCTGCTCATGCCACCTGATACACACACGCATACACACTGTATATAATCCCCCTGAATCTTATTCATTTCCCCACATCTGCTCACATCACCAAACAGAATAGATATTTTATCTATTCCCCTGAATCTTTTTCGGTATCCCCACAATTCATCACCAGTTCTTCCGTTATCCCCTTCCCTGGAGTGGAACAAAAACAGTTGGCTGACTTTCGGCCTGTCATTTTCTCTCAAGCCTCAGGAAAGGCAAACTAACTTTGGAAATCTTGCCAAGAAAACGGCAGGATTTGTTTGTGCAGATACCAGGAACCAAGTGTGATTTGAAGGTGAAAAATAAACCCCAAATCCTGGGGAAATTAGATAGCGTCTGTGGGCAGGGATATTTTTCTGCACACCTGGTAATTTCCACCAGCATCAATAGCACTCTTCAGATTGCTTGTGATCGCAGTCAAAAGAACCCACAGAGAAACAGAAGAGGCACAAGAGGGTAGTAAATCATCTATGTTGTGCCATCAGAAGCAGAATTCCATAACTGGTGGCAAATGAGACTAGAAAAAAAAACCTAGAGATTTCTCACCCTGGGCAACTTTGAGAGAGGTGGGCTGTGCTGGCTGGGGAATTCTGGGAGTTGAAGTCCCCTCCTTTTAAAGTTGCTCAGGTTGAGAAACACTTGAGTCTGTAGTTTAAACCTCATAGCATCAAAGGTGGACTGTTATCTTAGAGGTTGTCTAGGCCAACTTCTATTCAGGGCAGGATCCCCAAATGCTCACCAACCCCTTTGAAGCCTTCCAGAAAAGAATAATTCACCACTTCAGGTTGCAGCCTGTTCCACTGGCTAGCAACTTCTGTACAGTAAGGAAGTTCTTCATGGTGCTTGGTCTAATAGTCTTGTAATTTTAATCCTTTGGTTCTATGCTCCTACCCATCAGGACAACAGATAGTAAGTCCTGTTCTTCTTTGAGTCAGATCTATCTATCTATCTATCTATCTATCTATCTATCTATCTATCTATCTATCTATCTATCTATCTATATATATATATCTATCAATCATCTATCTATCTATCTATCTATCTATCTATCTATCTATCTATCTATGTATCTATCTATCTATCTATCTATCTATCTAGAATGGGAATAGCATAGGTTATAATAGGAATAGGTTTATTTGGCCAAATATCTGGTGCAGAAGCTCTCAATGTATTGTACATACAAAGAACAGAGTAATACTATCAATAAAGGTGGTAGAGAAGATAAGGATAATGATCATCTTAGATCTGTCTATCTATCTTAAGATGGCTATCTCATCTCTTTTTTTTGTGGAAGTGCAAAGTGGAAAACCTTCCATCAGGAATATGACATATGAATTTGGTTTAGGCTGTCCTGTCAAATGCACAAAATTGTCCGGAGACACCCCAAGAATTGTCTAAAAGTTTAATCAAAGTCAGAAAAAGTACTACCTATCAGAATCCTAATTTTGGGAGGATACTAATTCACTTCTACCTTTCACTCCAGCCATCCCACCATAATTTGCCACGGCAAGCAGAAAACATCACGTTGAGTGGGTGTTATAGGCAAGGCACCAAATCTAATGAACTGTACAACAGATATGTTACTTGGGGAAGCTGTGTTTTAAACAATGTAGGCCCAAAAATGAAACGGTAACAGTCTATTAACAAGCCAGCTAGTGGTGAAAGCATTGGGTAGAAACTGGGACACAGTTGTAGTTCCGCTTTAGGCATGAAATGTGGGGTGACTTTGAGCCCTCTCTCTCAGCCCAACCCACCTCACAGGGTTATTGTGGAGAAAACAGGAGGAATAGAGGCACACCACCTTGAATTATTTATTTTAAAAAATACAAGTAGGATTAAAAAATTCTAAAAGGATAAAAGAAAAAGACTGAATTATCTAGTGCAACAGCTCTCAAAAGGGAAGCAGCCTTCATCCCCTCTTGAGAAAGAGAACAATGTAATCAAAATATCTCATCCAGTCATTTATCTTTGAAAATAGTTAGCAGAGATCATGGTGCATCTGCCGGAAACATTCATTTTTAGAGGACTGAAGGTGAGAAGGGCTTTAACTGCACTTCTTTATGTGCTTTGATGTTTCATCTGTATTTTCAAAGGATGCATCTGTTAATATCTTCTGGTCCAACCATAATTTTCAAAGACTGTTGAAAACATGAAACACCTCATGTTTCTTCCAGACTCTCTATATTACATCTGTTGTGGAATGAAAATTGCTGCAAATTTTACTCTGGCTGGATTTTATTCCCAGGCTTCCAATGATGGCTTTGAGAAGCTTCAAACCAGGCAAATTTGCATCCCAGAGAACAGATCCAGAAGCCCTTTAAATAAAGATGAGTATGAGATAATTCAATCTCTATTTGGTGGACGGCGCCTTGCCAAGACTTGCCTTGGACTGGTTCACATCCCTGGGCATGGACCGGCATCCCCCCTTCAAAGATGACAGCACTGACGAGGGAGTCAAGGAGTTTGCGGACGTGTTCAATGGGAGTTTGGGCAAGTATGCGGGGACGCCCATCTCTTTTAGCCTAGACCCCAAAATTGCCCCTATCCAGATGAAACCACAAAGGGTCCCTTTTGTTCCCCGGCCCAAAATTGACAGTGGATTAGACAAGCTAATTGGCCAGGGGGTCTTGGAGCCAGTAGACCATGCAAAGTGGGAGACTCCTATTGGTCACGCCGATAAAACCTGACGGCTCAGTCCGCATCTGCGCTGATTACAAATGTATGATTAAGGCGCTTCAGCAAAACACCTATCCCCGTGATTGCGAACCTGATACCCATGCCACAGGTGGCACGCAGAGCTATGTCGCCTGACACACCACGCGTCACCGATTCATCTTCCGGGTTTCTGGCATTAATGCGCGCGCCATCAGCCAGAAACCCAAACAGTGGCTAGCTGATTGGCTCGTGCGCATGGGTGCACAAACCAAAAGTTCATTCGGCTCCTATTGCTGCTACCTCGTGTGCGAAGTTGAACTGCTGGCTGCTCTCTGAATCCTCGCTGTCTCCGTTTGCTGCTCCCGCCTCGCCCGCTTGATTGTAAGTTGCCCAAATGAGATGGGCTAGCATGAGGGGGAGAGAAGCCTGGCTGGCTCCCACAGCCGCCATTGCCGTTTCTATGCCCGGGAGGGTGTTACTCCTTGTGCTTGGATGAAAGCACTGATTTAAATAATCATGCAAGGCTAGCAGTAATTTTGCGTTATGCTGTTGGTAACATCCTGAGAGAAGAGCTGGTGAAACTGGTGTCTTTGCTTGAAAGAACACAAGGGTTAGATATGCACAATGTGTGATGGGACACACAAGACATAAGACCAGAAAAAGTGGTTTCAATTACTAGTAATGGAGCACCTTCTGTGGTGGGGGGAACATCTGGTTTCATACAGTTGTTTGTTAAAGAAATAAAGCATAGTCATTCAGTTCCATTGTATTATACATCAAGAAGTTCTTTGTGCCAGGGAAAGCAGCAAAAAAATTGAAGATGCCCGCAAAGATGTCACAAAAATGATGAATTTCATCATGGCTCATGCTCTGAATTATCGACAGTTTAAAGCACTTCTTCAGGAGGTTCAGGCACAGTATAATTGTTTACCTACATACAATAATGTCCGGTGGCTGAGCAAAGGACGAGTCCTGGACAAATTTGTAGCTTGCTTGGATGAAATTAGACTGTTTATGGATGAAAAAGGGCAGGAATATCCAAGAGCTCACTGATATGGCCTGGGTTACCAACCTCATGTTTTTTACAGATTTTACAGTACACGTCAATGTACTGAATAAACAACTACAAGGCTTTGGGAAAACAGCAGAAGGGATGTTTTGTGATATCAAAACATTTGAGAGAAAACTGGAAGTTTTTTAGAGAGACCTTGAAAGTGGGCAGCTGAAATGTTTTCCAAATCTAAAAATGCATTTAGAAAATTGTACAACATTTGCAGACGATCCTACAAGCCATCAGGAAATCTATTAAGGAATTTTCTAGCATTGTAAAGCAGCTGCAAAGGTGAATTTTGGTAACAGATTTTTACAGTTCCGTAAGATGGAGACAACCCTGTGTTTTCTTACTTTTCCAGATAAAGCCAAATTTAAAGAACTTGATCTTTCCTGCTTACACTGGTTAGATTTAGGAAATCTGAAAATGGGGCTATTGGAATTTCAAAAAGGTCCATGTGGAAAAATAAATTCTGTGAAACACTTGAGAAGATAGAAAGGGACAGCAGAGTTCGTTCTGACAGTTACCTGTACTTCTGAAACTGAAATTCTTAAAGCGTGGAATTCTCTGCCAAATAATTTTAAGTCAATGAAAGCACTAGGGATTGCTTTCCTTACTTTGTTTAGGTCATCTTATGATTGTGAGCAGCTTTGAATTATATCAAATTTGACGCCAGAAGCAGACTGACTGAGTGCGGCTTGTGTTGCTCTCAAACTTACAAAGTATGAGCCAAGGTTAGAAAAATGATCACCGTGCATACAACAGCGAAAGTTACATTAATCAAAAGTATGCCAAACGCAAAGTTTTTCATTTCAATAAAAAAGTTGTTTGTATCATTGAAAGCGCTGTTATTACGGGGTGGGGGGGTGTTCAGAGAAAAGACGTTAATCACGTATGTGTTGTTTTTTCTAAACGAAAACCTCATTATTCAGGTTAAATTGCCATGTTGGCACTTTGCGATAAATAAGTGGGTTTTGGATTGTGGTTTGGGCACTTGGTCCCAAAAAGGTTCCCCTTCACTGGCTGAGCTGGCTGGAGAATTTTGGGAGTTGAAGTCCACAAGTCTTAAAGTTGCCAAGTTTGGGAACCACTGGCCTAGGCTATAGGAAGATTGCTAAGACCCTGAAACTGAGCTTCAGCATGGCAGCCAAAACTATACAGCGGTTTAACAGGACAGGTTCCACTCAGAACAGGCCTCGCCATAGTTGACCAAAGAAGCCGAGTGCCCTTGCTCAGCGTCATATCCGAAGGTTGGCTTTGAGAAATAGACGCATGAGTGCTGCCAGCATTGCTGCAGAGGTTGAAGGGGTGGGAGAGTCAGCCTTGCCAATGCTCAGACCATACGCCGCACGCTGCATTAAATTGATCTGCAGGGCTGCCGTTCCCAGAAGGAAGTCTCTTCTAAAGATGATGTACAAGAAAGCCCGCAAATGGCTTGCTGGAGGCAAGCAGGCTAAGAACCATGTCCTGTGGTCCAATGAGATCAAGGTAAACTTATTTGGTTCAGATGGCGTCAAGCATGCATGTGGCAGCAACCAGGTGAGGAGTGCAAAGACAAGTGTGTCTTGCCTACAGTCGATGTCATGGGATAAAATCACTGACAGCTGTGTTGCCAATGCACTACGAACAGCTTAAATGGCCCAATGGCCCATCAAAGAAAAGATAAGACTGCAACTAAAACTTCAGGGGCCCCATGCTCCATGAAGCTAGATACTGGATCGGTCCTATCCATTATCTCCTCCATGACTTTCGACCACATTTGCAAACGTAGCCGACAGATTGCGCAGCCCGAGTGCACCAGCCAAGGGGCCAGCAGGCTGCACCTGTTGCTGGACGCCATCAGCCCCCATGAGCTTGCTGCCTCTTGTGTGCATGTCACAGCGACACCCGGCTGGGCTAAGCTGGTCCCTCACCATCTCCAGGGCGGCCCCACAGGTGAGATATGAGCCCATCCGGCCCGTGGGCTTTATGTTTGATATGTCTGTTGAAAAAAATAAGACATTACCTGAAAAATAAGCCCTAATGTTTGATGTTTGATGTTTATTGGTCTTATATGCCGCCCACTCCCGAAGGACTCCGGGCGGCTTACAATAAACAAGGGAAGGGGATAAATAAACAAAACAACACTTTAAAATACACAACAGTCACAGTTTACGTGGGGCTGGATATTTCGAAAGCCTCCCAGCCTGCTGGAGCAGCCAGGACTTAATGGCTTTGCGGAAGGCCGGGAGGGTAGTAAGGGTCCGGATCTCCATGGGGAGGTCGTTCCAGAGGGCTGGAGCTGCAACAGAGAAGGCTCTCCCCCGGGGAGTCACCAGCCGACATTGGCTGGCAGATTGAATCCGGAGAAGACCTAACCTGTGAGGTCTAATCGGTCTATGGGAGGTAATCGACAGGAGGCGGTCTCTCAGGTATCCAGGTCCGATGCCATGTAGGGCTTTATAGGTAACGACCAGCGCCTTGAAGCGAATCTGGAGACTAATGGGTAACCAGTGCAGCTTGCGGAGGATAGGTGTGACGTGGGTGTACCTGGGTGCACCCACAATCGCTCACGCGGCTGCGTTCTGGACCAGCTGAAGTCTTCGAACACTCTTCAAGAGCAGCCCCATGTAGAGCGCGTTACAGTAATGCATCTTTTGGAGCAAAAATTAATGTAAGACACAGTCTTATTTGGGGGGAAACACAGTAGAAAGGCCCACATGTGAATTTTGCTGGCCTTTAAGCGGTCTATAGTCCCTAGCATGCTTCTTAGAATGAAGCCTTCTCAATCTTCCCAGTACACGTCTTCTGCTCAGAAACAGTCATTTCGCTTCTAGTTTGTTTTTCCCAAGAGGATGTTAATCAGTTTAAAACCTAAGTCTAGCACTTCAAACCTAAATAATTCTGGGGACGTTTTTTCAGCAATGTCCTTGAGAAAGAAGAGAGCTAATCAACAAACTCTGAGGGAGCCTGCAAAGGCAAAAAACCTGACGGACTCTTTTGTTGCATTTCTGAATTTACAGCAAGGAGACATATTATATAGACCAGAGTCTGGTGGCGGCGAACTGATGGCACGTGTACCAGAGTGGGCATTCAGAGCAGTCTCTGTGGGCATGCGCGCTGTCACCCCAGCACAGAGTTCGCCAGAATTAGTTCCTAGAAAGCGGATGTCAGCCTCTATATCGCTTTGCTTGCTATCGGCTGCCATAGTAACGGGGAGGGAGGGGGTTTCGGTATTTGGGAAGGGAATCGATCGCCGAACGAAGAGGGAGTTTTGGTCTCACCATGTATTGCACATGCTGAATGGTCCTGCTTAGGTTTGGTCAAGGTAAACCATCTCACCATCTAGAGCCGAGGTGGCACAGCGGTTAGAGTGCAGTACTGCAGGCTACTTCAGCTGACTGCTAGTTCTGCAGTTCGGCTGTTCAAATCTCACCGGCTCAGGGTTGACTCAGCCTTCCATCCTTCCGAGGTGGGTGAAATGAGGACCCGGATTGTTGTTGGGGGCAATATGCTGACTCTGTAAACCGCTTAGAGAGGGCTGAAAGCCCTATGAAGCGGTATATAAGTCTGCTAACTGCTAACTCTCCATACCAGATGGATGAGCCTCCTGAAGGTGCACCCGACATGACTCCCTTGGGGGCTAGAGATTGGAGATTTAGCCTGGGGTTGTTGTGGGGAGGGATTTGGGTAAACTTTTGATATGTACAATTTCATGCCTTTTAGCCTCAGATCTTGCTTTACTTGCAATGCTATCACTTCACTGAAAGACTCTAAAACAATGGAGTTGGGGGTTTCCTTTCTTGAATTTGAAGGAGGCAGATCTGACAGCCAGAGGGATGTGGAGCTGGGCTGCTCCCCGCCCCCTCTCCACACACGCCTGAGGACATTTCTCACATCACCAGCCCCTCTACCCAGCAACCCAATGAGAGTGCTTCCTCCCTCCCATCTGGGGTAAGGTGGGCAGCTCACATGCGGCATGAGGGTGCAGCGCAAACAGCAGCCTGTTAAGTCTGTGGTAAAGGCGATTCCCTTGGAAGGTTAAGGTGGGGTTGGAGTGGGCTGGCTGTCGGCAGAGCGTACAATCATAGAGCGTATGCCCAGAGCGGCCACTTCCAGAAGACTCGGTTTGGAAGCCGCCGAAAAAGCCATGCTGGGATGGCATTGGCGGCAGAGGTGCCCTGGCTCTGCAGGGAGAGCTGGGCCAGGGCATTGTGAGGCTGGGAGGCCCGTGTGCAAGAGCGGAACAGCCACTCGCTCAACCCCCCTCTCCAGCCGTGCAGAGCATCATTCACTGGCATTTCGAAGGTGCCAAGCTGTGGGAGCTGGGCGGTGGCAAACAGGCGCTCACGCTTGGCAATACCCCTAGGTAAGTGAATGGCGCTGTGCCCAGCTGGAAAGGGAGTTTGCCGGGTGGCTGCTCATGAGCGTGGTTACTTCATGGTTGTTGTGTTGCGCTGCTGCGACAGCGCAACACAGCCATTCGCCCATGAGGCTGCGCCCGCCTCTTTGGGAGCCCGCTCACAAGAGAGCAACCGCCCGGCAACCCCAAAACAATAAACCCTCCCTTCATAAGGTCCAAGCCATATTTTGTGTGTAAAAAGAAAATAAGACCCTGTCTTATTTTTGGGGAAACATGGTAAGAAGCTGATGGAACATACAAAGATCCAGGTCTATAGATCCTGCATCCTGAGCACACGCCTGTACTGCTGTGAGTCCTGGACCCTTTACACACGGAAGGAGAGAAAATTGAACTTTTCATATGCGCTGTCTCCAACTTATTCTTGGCATCACCTGGCATAACAAAGATCCAAATAGCACAGTCTTGGAATGTGCTGGAATTTCTAGCATGTATATACTATTGAAACTGCGACGTCTACGCTGGCTTGGGAATGTCGTGAGAATGGCTGATGGTCGGATCCCAAAAGATCTCCTGTATGGAGAATTAGTGCAGGGAAAGCACCCCAGAGGGAGACTACAGCTGCGATACAAAAGTATCTGCAAGAGGGACTTAAAAGGCCTTGGGAATGGGCATTAACAGCTGGGAAAACTTGACCCCTGATTGTTCAGCTTGGAGGCTAAAGACGCAGCATGGCCTTCTCCAATTCAAAGAGACACTTGTTCAGCAGGCTGAAGCAAAGAGGCAGTCCCGGAACCAGCGAAATTGGAAGGGGCAGGCAGGCGACAGAATGTATCTGCCCCAGCGTGGAAGGGATTGCCACTCTTGAATTGGCCTTTTTAGTCACACCAGATGCTGTTTTAGGAACACTTTCCAGAGCATGATACCAGTCTTTCGATACTGAAGGATGCCAATGATGATGAGGGCAAAGAAGTGATGTTGAAGACAAATAACACTTTTATTGTTCTTTGTCTATTGTCAGCCCTTCATCTTCAATTTTAGGCCACAAAATTCAAACAAAGTCAAACAAGTTCACATTATGCCCTAGTTCTGAACATATGTGCGCAGGTATCCCATATAATGGATAAATGTTAACCCAGTTTAGGATCATCTTGTCAACTGAGATGTTTGGCATGTCTTGTGAACACCATCACTAGGATTAGTGCATATATAATGCATTACTGTGCATTATTTTTAGGGGTGATAGAGGATTGTTTTATTTTCTGCCACTAATAGTCAAATGATAAATGATTGGTGATACTCTGGCTCCCTCAAGTGGGACTATTCCCACAGTAGCTTGGAATATGGTTTCCTGCAGCAATTTCAGCTTTTCCAAACTTCACGTGGCATTCACCAGAGGAAAAGAAGAACATTGAATTCAGTGAATTGTGTCTTCTAGTCAGAGGGATCTTTAGATGAGAGGCAACCGGTCATGGGGTTATTTTCAATCACACTAAACATATCCGTACAGTTGTTCTGTATGTTGACCACTTCCATATGTTGACCACTTTCCTTCACTCCCTTGGGTAGTCAACTTTCAGAGGTTTTACTGTATCAAATGTAAAATAAATGTTACTAGAAGAAAAAGTAAACCGTCTAGAGGAAATTCTAGCCACTAAAACTGAACCTACAATTTTTTCCCCAAATTTTTTTTGGAACTGATGTTGTATATGCTGACAGCAACAAGAATAACAAGGATTCTGGGAAATTATTCTCCAAAGGATTATCATAACCATTTTTCTTTTCCCTTCTGGGGACCAGGAACTCACTATTCTAACTTAAAGATTTGCATGTAGAGCCTTGTTTTCTCACAGGCAGGAAATGGGCATCAACTTTACGTGGCCTCAGTGCAAAATGAGATGCTTCTCTCAGGGGGATGACAAATACAGGTAAGCCGCTTCATCAACAGGCACAGCAAAACAAGAGACTCAAAACCAATAGTTTCAACTGCCAGTAAAAAGTATTTATTGAGTTGCTATTTAAAGGGGATCAAATAGCATGCCTGCCGACCCGATGTTTAAACACCTTAATTGAAACAACAGTTCAGTATGGCCGTGCGTTAAGTAGTGCATCAAACCCAGAGGCTACCGCTACTATCAATCAAGGAAGCAAAATCTATCAGCGCCAAAGCCCATTGTATTTACCAATTTGTTTGTAATTGCGGAGACAATTACATCAGCAGAACTAATAGGTGCCTGGCTTTCAGAATGGAGGAGCACTTTCCGAAATGGGTTCAGACATTACTGAGCAATCCCACAGCAAACCATGACCACAAAATGCCGCCTTCTGCTATCACGACACATATACTAGCTACAGGTCACCAAGTCAATTCAAAACACTGCGCTCAAAGTTTTGCTGCACCAAAGGAATTCTCGTTTGCTGCGTTTTGCCATAGCGGTTGCCATCAATCGATTGAAGCCTCCTTTGCGTGCGCAGAAACAATTGTACATCAATCTACGCCTTCTGTGGGCGTAAGGTTTGTCATGGGCTGGTTTCCACATGTCACATGTTTAATTAACACTCTCACTAGACTCTATGTTCTAAGTCACTTTTAACCATGTTATTGTAAGTTTGGTACTGAGGAATCAATGCAAAATGCTTGCATCTGTTTGCTTTTTAACTGCATTGTTTAAATTATTAAAGGGGACTGTTTTAAAAATACAGGAAAGTTAAGATGTATAGTTCAGGTTTGCAATGCTGAGAACACCAGGATCCCATATTTCAGGGGTCACTGATCATGGCCTCAAATGACATGGAGTAATCTGTGGCATTTCCAATTTATATAAATTGATTGTGCCTGGATGGAGCCATCTCCCAGCTTTGCTACATGCTTTAAAGTTGGATGGCTGACTAGCTGTCTGAGAACGATTTGCAGCGAAGAAATAGCATAAAGGGAAAAAGTTAAATATCCTGGCAGTATCGTTTTCCTTGATTTCTTTCATGTGTTCAGTCTGCCTTTTAGTGCTCCCCCTGACAAATGACTTGCACAAATTGTTGGAGATGCTGTTTGAATGTTGCCTTAACTGTCCTTTACTGCAATATTTCTCAACCTTGGCAACTTCAAGGTGCGAGACCCAACTGCCAGAATTCTGGCTGGGGAATTTTAAGTTAAGAGTCCAAACATGCTGGCAGGTAATTATGGGAAGCAATTTATACCCATTAATGGTTTACTTAATAATAAAAAAAAACATGATTGGCCACTAGATGTCAGCAGCTGCATTGCAGTTCAAAAGAACTCCCTTTATTTTTAAACGGTGATTTCAATTATCTTCAAATAGATTGCAGAAATTCACAAGGAAGACAATTGTTCATTCTCCAATCGGCTTTTTTCCAAACTAGCACCCTCTAGAGGGGCTGGGACTAGAAGGGTCAATTGCCCGCCTGATTGTGCCCTACAAGAGGAGTTTTTAAATTGTATTTGATGAGAACTTGATGGATTCCATAAGAAACTAAGAGGGGGAAAAAACCCCAAGTTCACTCAAGCATAGCCAATTTTCTAGCACTTGAGCTCTGCCTCTAATTCAAGCTTCCAGGGATTTTTTTTTAATACTTCTGCAGCCTGAAAAAGTCTGAAAACACCTGCCCTAGAATACCTAAGGGGAACTCTTAGGCATCAATGCCACAACTAGGAGCACCAGAAAGGCATTACCTGTTTGTACCTATCTATCAATCAATCAATCATTTGTAGCATAAATTGCATGAAAATCCTTGCTGGTTCATTACTTTTATATTTCAATGGTTTTGTTCATGAAACAGGGTACGCTGTATGAAGCAAGCCATGGGACCTAGGAAGAGTTGGGATGAGTAAAATGGGACAAAATGAGCAATTTCTGTGACTTATGGGGGCATTCTTTGGAAAGAAGGATATGTTCACATTACCATCTCTTTTCTGTGTGCTTTTCTTTTCCTGTTGTGGATCTCTGGAGAACTGTAAGGAAGAGAGGAGGGAGGGCAGTTAGTTACTAGGAACAGGTTTCCCCTCCCTCCCCCATTGTAGATATGGATTCTAGACAGATCCTGCAACTCCTCTTTATCAAAGACCATTTAAACCATCTAGCAGGATGGGCCACATGAAAGCCTACTAAATAAATACATTTTATCTAGATCTTGAAGGACTCGGATCTCACACTGTGGTCTTCTCGGGTGATACACAGAGAGGTGGCCACATGCTTTTCAGAGATTTATAGATTTAGGGAGATCATGAAGTCCTTGTGCCTTGCTCTCCTCAGTGCTTTCTCCAGGAAAGATTGTGTGGTCTCACGGTGCTGTCAAGCCCGCTCCTTGGACCTCCTTCCCAGACTTAAGATGAAGTCATGGAAGGGATTATGCCCCAGAGGACTGTTTCCCTCCCACCCAGTTATGCATTAGTGCAAATATCTGTACCTCAGTTGTAGGATGAGGGTGAAGGTTCATTCTCTGAGCTTGTGGGTTGGTTTCCAAACACTTTGAAAATGTAATAGGACAACACTGACACCAGCATCTAAATTCCGCTGAAGATGTTATCTAGCTTGGCAACGAAACCAACCCACAAGCTTGGAGAACTAATCTTCATTCACCCTCCTCATCAGTTATGCATCTCCACCTCTGGCTGACCAAGTGATGCAGGCCCAGTTGTATCCCCTTCTGGCTAATACCAGAAGGGACACCAGGCAAAAGTTCTGAGCCTCTTATCACTCAGCCAAGCTGCAACTATTGCCAGGGGGTTACCCACCCATTCCAGGAATGAAGCAAAAAATTCACTTCCACAAAAATACCTAGAGAAGATTCCTTTCCTTTCCTTTTTGTGTTAAATACAGACTACCCAAAACAAATTGTGCTGGGCATCTCCAAGGAGGGGGATGTCAAAAAGTCCATGTAGTGGTTGCAAATACATTATGCCTGTCATAAAGGGGAAGACTTCAACCACAGGAGTGGTCACCATGCTGCCTTTTTCATTTTTTAACAATCTTTTATGCAAATTTTATATATTAATACTGCCTTAATACTGTACATTATAGTTTGCAATAACTGTAGGACTGTTTTGATCCCCTTAGACACTCTTATCTTTTTAATCACTATCTTTTTAAGCTTCTCAAATTTACACATTTCTATTCTTCCCGCAATTGGAGCTCAAGGGAGGGACTGGGACGGTGCAGCAGAAAAGGAGTTGGGACCTAGGGGTTTGAGGATTCTGCATAGTATCTTAGTTTTTCCTAGTGCTGTATTTTTCTGGAGAGAAAGCTCTAATATAGTTCCTGGGATCTGTTGGGAGCTCCTTTCCCAGCTTAGGAGTCACGGCTCCAAATGCTCCCTACCTCCATTGGGACCATTTTGGCCTTTATTTCAACATCCGCTCTAGTTCCTCCTTCAGGCCTTGGTAATTTTCCAGCTTCTCATACTTAACATGATGCTGCTGTCACTTGGATCTGCTGTATCCATGACCACCGTTGTCTTCTGGTTCTTGTCAATTACCACGTCTGGTTGATTAGTCAGTACGACCTTCTGGATTTGGAAGTCCCATGGGATCTTAAGTCTCCATAATTAGTGGTCTTCATAATTCTGTGGAATCTGCCATCTGAACTTCAGAGGATACAAAATGCTCCGTACTTGGTTGTGGAGCTCAGTGTATGCTGTTTCTGTCTACATCTTACACCCTGCCTAATACAGTAGAACCCTGCATCTATGGATTGGGACTCAATGCCTGTTCTGGTGCTGCTACAATCAGTGCCTCGGTGCTTTTTAGTCCCACCCTTCCCTTTCACTGGCATAATTTTCTAATGTTAATCACTTCAGCTATCTGTCAATGGTACATCCCATGCACCATCTTGTCTTGCCATGGCAGTTCCTTTGCTTGATTTTTCCTCCTTATCTGCTGCTGTCTCAAGCATTCGGGGGGATGCTGCCCCCGAAGGACAGCCCAGATAGTCCATCCTTAAGCCTGGGGGGTGAGAACTTACACCCCTCAGAGAGGGCCCGCAATTTGGGGGTCCTCCTGGATCCACAGCTGACATTGGAACATCATGTCAGCTGTGACCAGGGGGGCCTTTGCCCAGGTTCGCCTGGTGCACCAATTGCGGCCCTACTTGGATCGGGAGGCACTCCAAATGGTTACTCATGCCCTTGTCACCTCAAGGCTGGACTACTGGAATGCGCTCTACATGGGGCTGCCCTTGAAAAGTGTTCAGAGACTGCAACTAGTCCAGAATGCAGCTGCGCGAGCGATATTGGGTGTACCAAGGTACACCCATATTACACCTATCCTCCGCGAGCTGCACTGGCTTCCTATTGGTCTCCGGACGCAATTCAAGGTGCTGGTTATTACCTTTAAAGCCCTATATGGCTTAGGACCAGGGTACCTGCGAGACCGCCTACTGCCACATACCTCCCAGCGGTCAGTGAGATCCCATAGGGTGGGCCTCCTTCAGATGCCGTCAGCCAGACAATGTCGGCTGGCGGCTCCCTGGAGGAGGGCCTTCTCTGTGGCTGCTCCGACCCTTTGGAATGAGCTACCCCCAGAGATCCGGGCCTTACCCACTCTCATGGCCTTCAGAAAAGCTGTTAAAACCTGGCTATTCCGGCAGGCCTGGGGCTGTTGACCTCATTGTTGAGGTCCAGCCCCGATCAGATCAAGTGCATGTGTGATGTTTTTAAATTTTTCTTTCCTTTATTTTTGCATTGTAAGCCACCCGGAGTCCTTCGAGATTGGGCGGCCTATAAATTTTGCAAATAAATAGAATAAATAGAAATAAATTCACAGCTCATCTTTGGGTACCATCATAGTGATCTACTCCTGGATATTCTGTGTTTCATCCAGCACAGTAGCTTTGACACCCCACCGTCTCTTTCCTCTCTTTCCAGATGTAGTCTCTGGTTGTTGGACTTGGGTGGAAACCTCCATACAATCTGAGGAGATTCTGAGTCTTCACATTGGTAGTTCCCATGTCCTTCATTGGTAGTTAATGACTGGCAGGGCACATGTGTTGTGTGGTTCTTGTTTTTCCAATTGAGCTGGCTCTTCAGAACCTTTCTGTTCCTTTGGTCATACTGGGATGTTATTTTCCTTTGAGGGACCTTTCACATCCTTTGTGGCACTTCATTATTAGCTCTTCCTTGCATCTTCATGGGAGTTCCCATGCAACTGTGAGATACCAAGGTTCTTATGCAGGTAGTCCTCAACTTACAATTCGCTTAGTGGCCTTTCAAAATTACAACGGCACTGAAAAAAATGACCTAAGACCACTGTTCACACTTATGACTGTTGTAGCATCCCCACCGCCATGTGTTTACATTCAAATGCTTGACAAGCTATTCACATTTATGACAATTGTAATGTCCCAGACTCATGGGATCACTTTTTGCAGCTTTCTGACAAGCAAAGTCAATGGGGAAACCAAATTTACTTAACCACATTACTAATTTAACTGCAGTAATTCACTTAGCAAATGTGGCAAAAAAAAGTTGTAAAATGAGGCAGAACTCACTTAACAAACAACATACATTTTGGGCTCAATTGGGGTCTTAAGTTGAGAACTACCTTGATCTATCTGTACCATGTGGCCCACTGGTCTTTCCACCTCATCAATGTTTACTGCCTGCAAAAATATGATAAGAGGGAATGTATATTTAATATTACATGTCTTGACAGCAGCAAGAATTGTATTTGCACAACACTGGAAAAATGAGAAAACACCTACAGAAAACATAATTTAAAAAACACTACACTGTGCAGAAATGGATAGGTCGACATTAAAGATAAAGGATAAACATCAGAATAGTTTTTAAAACCATTGTTTTATCAATGGTTAGACAATAGAGGTAGAAATTGGAAATTATGATTATGTATCAGTAAATCGACCCAGATAATACACTGTTTACTAAGCAATTATGTATGTGGGAAGTTATCATCCAGCCCTCTCCCAGAAAAATGAAATATCCTAGGAAATATTGAAAAGGCAGAATATTTCTCTGGATGTGAAAAGAAACATGCTTTAAAAGACAGAATAGTTGCCTGTAGCTTCCTGCCCATCCACACTTTGTCAATAGGCCATTGAGAAGGCCAGGCTAGCCCACTTTACATAATAAAGACTTCCCCACTGCAGCTGTAGGGGGAAGGGATATTACTCAACTCTCCACATGGCATCTGAGAACTCATACCTGTATTCAAAACAGCCTAGAGAGTAGCCCCCTGCATGGCACCATGGGAGTCTGACAACCAATCAGAATACATTTCTTACACAGGAACAGGAAACGAGAGGTGGGACTAAACAGGGTATAAAAAGCCTAGCAAGCCCCTTCCTCAGCCCTTCTCTTCTTCTCCACCAACATTGAAGCATGTGATCACCTTTTCTGCTCAGGGCTCAAGCCATGTGGCCCTGTCCAACAATAAACCATCTTTCCAAGCAGCCTCCATGTCTCCAGTGTCTTTTCCCCACTTGGAGCTGAACCCAGAAGGACATTTCTTTCAACAGTATGTTAAAAGAAAAATATATAAAGGCAATCTTTACTGCCTGCCACAGCTGGTGGCAGGTGTGGCCTTCATCTCCTTCCTTTCCTCTTGAGCCTATTATCCCAAAGGTGCTTTTTTCAGGAGGCAACCTGGGACTTTCTTGTTTTTCTTTGAAGACATTTCACTTCTCATCCAAGAAGCTTCTTCAGCTCTGGCTGGATGGTGGGGAATGGAAGGATCAGCCAGCCAGCCAGAGATGAAGAAGCTTCTTGGATGAAAAGCAACAGGTCTTCAAAGAAAAACTAGAAAGCCCAGTTGCCTCCTGAAAAAGCACCTTTGGGACAACGGTGACCTGGATGCCCGAGAATCTCTACAGACTTTTAGCTATACAATTTGGGATGAAGACCCTTGGAATGGTGTGGGAGTAAGAATGGATTTCCAAAGGAAAAATTGCAGACTACAGGAACCAGGAGCCCCACTCGGATGACCCCGAGGACACAGACAGACCTCCGAGGAGCCTCAAGGACTCTCCAAAAGGATTCAAGTGATCAGCTGTCTGCAAGGAATATAAATCCATCCATTCCCCTCCATCCAGTCAGAGCTGAAGAAGCTTCTTGGATGAGGAGCAAAACGTCTTCAAAAGGGGGGCAAAAAAGCAAAGTCCAGTTGCCTCCTGAAAAAGCACCTTTGTTTGGGGCAACCATGACCTGGGTGACTGATAATGTCCAAATTTTCAGCTACAAAAATCTGCAGGCCCAAAAAGGTCCTTGCCTTGCAAATTTTCTCTTAGTTGGGCCTCCCAAAGGATTGTCCCTCTGTGAGGAATAATTGGAGCAGTCCCCAATTTTGATATATAAATAAATTGTGCGGGCCACCCTGACGAAGGGCTTCCGAACCGACTCTGAGGAGCGAGATTCGGCTAGAGGCCAAACGCCCCGCTTTCTCGTTTTCCCGGCGTCGTGTGAAGCGGCCAACACGCCAACTTCCAAGAAGACACGTTCGTCTCCCCGGGCAGTCGGAGAGCTCTTATCTCCCACTCTATTTTACCCTCCATTTCAGCTGCTGCCTCGAGGAAACGACTCTGGCAGCGGGCAACGAAGCCCACCAGGGACGCCCCTGGCTCGGCTACACGCGACTGCAGCGACGGCTGAGGCGCCATTTCCGCTGGTTCGTTTCAGGCGGGAAAACGAGGCGGTTTTTTGCGCGCTGTTGCTGGGTGAAATCTGCCGTCTCGGACCAATGGGAGCCTCTATGGGTGACGTCATGCGCCCCCAATGGCTGTCTTTCCAAACCTTCCAGCCAATCCCACAGGGGGAGGCAATTCCCCTGAGAGAGAGGGGCCCCGGGAAGGGGAAAAGGGAAGATGGGTAGAATTTCAAAAGGAGCCGCCATTAAGGGGCGCCCCCCCACACACACACACTAAGCGCCTTTGTACCACGGCCTTTAGCTGCTGTTGTTGTTTTTAATTCCCCCGGGGTTGGAGTCATAAATAAAGTCCCTGGTGCAGAGGCCGCGCCGGGGAAACTGTGGGGAAGGCAGTCGGCGCGCGCAAAGGCTTGCCACATTGGCAATGGCTCCGCCTCAGGGCTGCTCCCCGCCAGGGTCCGCGGGCCCGTGGGGTGTCTCTCTGCCCCTGTGTGGCCAGGGAAGGCCTTTTGGTGGAGAGATAGGAAAACTCAGCAATTCCATCAATAAGGATTAGTAAATTGTCAACCTTGGTCCCTTGAAACTATGTGGACTTCAATTCCCAGAATTCCTCAGCCAGCTGCACTGGCTGGGGGATTCTGGGAGTTGAAGTCCACAAGTTTTAGCTGAGGTTGAGAAGAGAATAAGGATTAGGAATAAAACAGAACAGAATAGAATACAGTAAGGAATAGAATTAGAATGGAGTAGAATAAGGATTAGGAATAAAACAGAATAGAATAGAATACAGTACGGAATAGAATTAGAATGGAATAGAATAAGGATTAGGAATAAAACAGAATAGAATACAGTAAGGAATAGAATTAGAATGGAATAGAATAAGGATTAGGAATAAAACAGAATAGAATACAGTAAGGAATAGAATTAGAATGGAATAGAATAAGGATTAGGAATAAAACAATAGAATAGAATACAGTAAGGGATAGAATTAGAATGGAATAGAATAAGGATTAGGAATAAAACAGAATAGAATAGAATACAGTAAGGGATAGAATTGGAATAGAATAAGGATTAGGAATAAAACAGAACAGAATAGAATACAGTAAGGAATAGAATTAGAATGGAATAGAATAAGGATTAGGAATAAAACAGAATAGAATAGAATACAGTAAGGAATAGAATTAGAATGGAATAGAATAAGGATTAGGAATAAAACAGAATAGAATAGAGTAAGGAATAGAATTAGAATAAGGATTAGGAATACAATACAATAGAATTAGAGGAATAGAACAACAGAATAGAATAAAAAGAATAGAATAGAATTCTTTATTGGCCAAGCGTGATTGGACACACAAGGAATTTGTTGCATATGCTCTCCATGTACATAAAGAAAAATAAAATAGAATACATTCATCAAAAATCATACGATACAACACTTAAGTGATAGTCATAGGTTACTAATAAGCAGTCAAATTATACTAGGAAACAAAACACTGGTTTACCAAGAAACTAGTTTACTCTAGTTTACAACAGCAAATTCGTGCAGGTTTCTTCAGAAGTAATTAGATGATCCCTTCCTCCCTTTGAAGATAATTAATCTCGGGGCATTGTCTATAATCATTATTCCACTAAAATAAAATATAAGATTAAAATAAGATTTATTATAATGATTGTATTAACAAATAAAATCCCTTTGAAATCTGGGAGTCTCTTCCAGATAGCTGGACTTCAACTCCCAGAATTCTCAGCAATGGTCTTGCCAGCTAGGGAATTCTGGGAGCCGAAGTCTACCTATCTTAAAAGTTGTTCAAGTTGAGAAATCCTGATCTAGGGAAATATACAGGTAGTCCTCGACTTAACAACAGTTCATTTAGTGACGGTTCAAAGAGTTACAACAGCATTTCGAAAGAGTGATTTAGGGCTGTATTCACACAGGAGCGTGGCAGCATCCCCATAGTTGCGTGATCAAAATTCAAACGCTTGGCAACGGATTCGTATTTATGACGGTTGCAGTGTCCCAGGATCATCAACTCTTGCAACCTTCCGTCAAGCGAAGTCAATTGAGATCACTGCAGAGATTCATTTTGTTTTGCTTTTAACTCCTGGGAGACTTTCTGCAATACCCTGAATCTGTTTTATTCAATTCGACCATTTTCTACGTTCATCAAATTAGCAAGAGTTCATATGCTTGGCCAACTACAGAAACCATAATGAAGATGGGCTTCCTGAGGAAATGCAGCGGCTAGATCAGGTTTGCTCAAAGTTGAACACTTTTTAAGATGGGTGGATTTCAACTGCCAGGATTCTCCAGGCCGTGCATTGGCTAGGCGGGAATAGCAACAGCACTTAGACTTATATACCGCTTCGCAGTGCTTTAAAGCCCTCTCTAAACAGTTTACAGAGTCAGCATATTGTCCCCCAACAATCTGGGTCCTTATCCTGGGAATTGAAGTCCATATATCTTACAGTTGCCAAATTTGAGAAACACGGTGCGAGATCTAATCCAGATCTTCTTCTTCTTCTCCTTCTCCTTCTCCTTCTCCTCCTCCTCCTCCTCCTCCTCTCCTCCTCCTGATGGAAGCAAAAATGTGGTGGGCCTAATAGAGTTCCCTCAAGCCATTATTTGAACTATCCTGGGTAGGAAAATATCTTTCCCTGCCTCTCTTAACGGTTTAGCTCAGACTGTGGTTAGTATATTCCTGCATTCATCCATTATTCTTATCCCAGTTCTTGAATTAATGTCTTTTCTGGATCCACCCCATATGTAGCATCTATCCCTAGACCTTCCCCTCTTAAAGATGCTGTGTGAACTGACTCGATAGTTGCCTGCTTACTATTTTTTATTTTATTTTATTTTAACAATTTCATATATACATTCACAATTATATGATCTCATAACTGTTATTAATAATATGTATTTATAACAATTTTTCCCTACTGTTGACAAAATACTTGAAGATTGCTTTTTTATCATCCCATAGATCCATCTTATCTTACAACGGTCCTACTTCTTCCCTCCCTCCCTCTTTCCTTCCCTTGTTTCTTCTCTCCTACTCCCCTTCCTTCCCTCCCTCCTTCTCTCCTTCCCTCCTTCCTTCCCTCCTTTCTTTTCTCCTTCTCTCCTTCTTTTCCCCCTTCCTTTCCTCCTTCCTTCCCCCCTTCCTTCTCTCCTACATTCCCTCCTTCCTTCCCTTCTTCCTTCCCTCCTTTCTTCTCTCCTTCTCTCCTTCCTTCCCTCCTTTCTTCCCTCCTTGCTTCCCTCCCTCCTTCCTACCCCCCTTTCTTCTCTTTCTTCTCCTTCCTTCCTCCTCTCCTTTCCCTTGCCTGCTTACTAAGAGGAGCGGAGAAAACCCCTTGAGAAACAAGTGGTGTTATTTCGGGACAGGCCAGCAGATGGCGCTCCTGATTCACACACAGCACACACCCATCTCCTGAGTTCCTGGCAGCCAGAGGGAAGGTGTTGAGCTTGGCAACTGTCTGGATGCTTGCCAGATCACTTGAAGCTTTGCTCCCTGTGAAAGGCTCTCCTGGTCTCCAGGGGAAGGAGCCGCTGTTTTGTACACACACCAACTCTTTGTAAGGCAGCCGTTGCTAGGTGGGGTGTGGCAACAGCAGGAGGACAGCCCCAGCGGAAAACAGCACCCTGGCATTGGACTCACAAGCCGATGGTTGCATTCACACAACCCACCCACAGCCCAGTAAAATTGCATTAGCCCATTTGCAAGATTTGCATGAGATAGAGAGCCTTGCATTATTTCAACCGGCTGGGTTTGCCCGGCACACACTAAGCCACCACAACCACCAAAAGATAAGCCAAGCCGAGCATGTTGTGTGAACATGTCTCCTTAACTCTTTTCCTGATGTGGTTCAGTGTGTTGATTGAACACAGCCCCAAAGTCAGCCTGGAGCTGGGAGGGTTCGAATCAAACATCAGTTTTGTTGGTCAGCCAAATTTCCCCAATCATTGTACTCTGACTGAGGCATCTCCCCTGGCATCAGGGCAGGCCAGACCCTTTTGCTCTAATATTACACTATAATATACTAATATTCTACAGGTGGTCCTCAACCTATGACCACAGCTGAGCCTAAAATTTCTGTTGCTAAGAGAGAAACTTGCGAAGTGAGTTTTTGTTCCATTTTCTTGCCACGTTTGTTAAGTGAATCGCAGGCGTTTTTTAAATTAGTAACGTGGTTGTTAAGTGAAACTGGTTTTGCCCTTGACTTGGCTTGCCGGAAGGTCACAAGAGGGAATCGCATGGCCCCCGGGGGGGGGGGGAGGGGGGGGAACCCTGCAACCATCATAAATGTAAGCCAGTTGTCAAGTATCTGAATGTAAATCAGGTGATCATGGGGGTGCTACAGTCATCATAAGTGTGAAAAGAAAGCCACTTTTTTTCAGGGCTCTTCAAACGACCACTATGCGGATTGCTGTAAGTCAAGGACTGCCTCTATAATATTATTAATAGCGAGGGAGAGCTGGCTGGGGAATCCTGGGAGTTGAAGTCCACGCGTTTTCAGGTGACCAAGGTTGAGAAACACTGCATTAGAGGAAGCCAGCAAGGCCGAAACACCCCCAACTTATGTTTGACTCAGGACAATGGATTCTGAGTCATCATGACACCAGTTGCTGTTTTAAAAGTTAACTATTTTTAAAATATTCAAATTACAGGCATTGAAAGTTGTATTAGTAGAGTGCTATTTTTCACACACACACACACACACACACACACACACAATCTGTATAACAAGCTATATATTTCAACTAAAACAGTAGCTGCACAGAGAAATAGGATAGGATAGGATAGGATAGGATAGAATAGAATAGAATAGAATAGAATAGAATAGAATAGAATAGAATAGAACAGAACAGAACAGAACAGAACAGAATAAATATTGGAATGAGGAATAAAAAAGGAACAGGAATAGGAATAGAAATAGGAATAGAAATAGAATAGAATAAATATTGGAATGAAGAATAGAATAGGAATAGGAATAGAATTCTTTATTGGCCAAGTCTGATTGGAGACACAAGGAATTTGTCTTTGGTGCAGATGCTCTCAGTGGACATAAAAATAAAGATACACTCATCACAAATCATAAGGTACAGCACTTAGTGATAGTCATAGGGTGCAAATAAGCAATCAAATCATACGAGGAAACAATATCAATATAAATCGTAAGGATACAAGCAACAAAGTTACAGTCATACAGTCATAAGCGGGAGGAGATGGGGGATAGGAAGAATGAGATTAATAGTAATGGTAATGCAGACTTAGTGAATGGTTTGACAGTGGTGAGGACATTAATTGTTTAGCAGAGTGATGGCGCTTGGGGAAAAACTGTCCTTGTGTCTAGTTGTTCGCATCATTTTGTGGGTAGGAGTTGAAACATTTTATACAACAGAATACAATAGAATTCGGGATGGAACAGAACAGAACAGAGGATGGGACGGAACAGAGCAGGTTCCATAACCTTTAGGTTATGGATGGGCACAAGGCTGCAGCATGTTAGCAACTGGGCCGGCACCAACAAGCAAAGCCCCAGGATGAAGGCAGCCCACAAAACCACCCCCCACCCAGGTCTGTGGAAATGTCTTTCTCCACGGAACTAGTCCCTGCTGTCCCAAAGGTTGGGGGTGGTTGCTGGAATAGGATACGGAGGGCTTCTAGTCCAACCCCCTGCCCCGTTCGGCCTTTACTAGAAAGGTGTGCTGGTGGGAAGTTTAAATAATTCAGTAACCATTGTGCAAGTGGCAGAAACGTTCCCACAAGGCCCGAGATGATCGCTGAATCTTGAATGTGGGAGATCATCAGTTTCCCCAGCAACAAACTGCAGGGAGCATGAAATGCACCGATAATCCAGAACCCTCACCACAAAAATATAGTAGGGCAATATGATATTTCCTTAGCAAGAGGTTTCCACCAGATGGCAGCACGGAGCCAACTTTGGCATGGCAGGCAAGAATCGGTAAACCCCTTTATAGTCCTCCATTCGTTTAGTGACCGTTGTTTGGAGTTACAACGCTACTAAAAAAGGGGGCTTGTAACCATTTTCCACACTTACAACCATTGCGGCATCCCTGTGACCACGTCATCAAAATTCAGATGCTTGGCAACTGACTCATGTTTATGATGGTTGCAGTGTCCCAAGGTCATGTGATCAGCTTCTGTGACCTTTTGACAAGTCGTCAATGGGGAAGCCGGATTCACTTAACAACCGGGTTACTAAGTTAGCAACTGCAGTGATTCACGTAACCCAGGGGTGTCCAAACTTGGGAACTTTTTAAGACTTGTGGACTTCAATTCCCCAGCCAGGGAATTCTGGGAGTTTTGAAGTCCCAGAAACTCACTTAAAACCTTGTCTCGCTTAGCAAGAGAAATGTTGGACTCAATCGTGGTCATGTCACAATTTTACTTCAATAAGTCACCTTTACTTCTTTTCTTTTTTTTCCTTTTTAACACAAAAGCCACCTTTTTCTTCCTCCACATTTTTGGCTTTGTGGCTGAGCTCTCTCTTCTCCCCCCCAAAAGCAGAATTCCTCTGGGAAAAAACCCACCGAATGCTATGGATGTGTCCTAGTGTTGGAAAAAATGTCCTTCTGGGTTCGGCTCCAAATGGGGAAAAAGACACTGGAGACATGGAGGCTGCTTGCTTGGAAAGAGCCGAGGTGGTGCAGTGGTTAAATGCAGCACTGCAGGCTACTTCAGCTGACTGCAGATCTGCAGTTCGGCTGTTCAAATCTCACCGGCTCAAGGTTGACTCAGCCTTCCATCCTTCCGAGGTGGGTGAAATGAGGACCCGGATTGTTGTTGGGGGCAAATATGCTGACTCTGTAAACAGCTTAGAGAGGGCTGAAAGCCCTATGAAGCGGTATATAAGTCTAACTGCTATTGCTATTGCTAAGATGGTTTAATGGAGGACAGGACCAAACGGCTTGAGCCCTGAACAGAAAAGGTGATCACATGCTTCAATGTTGGTGGAGAAGAAGAGAAGGGAAGGGAAGAAGCGAAGCTGAGTCCCTGGTTTTATGCCCTCTCTGGCCTTTGATCTTGAGCTTGTATTCTGATTGGTTGTCAGACTCCCATGGGGCCATGCAGGGGCAACTCTGTAGACTGTGTTTTGTATCCAGGTTTGGTTGAGTTCTCAGATGCCATGTGGCGAGTTGGGTAAAGGGCCAATATTATCATGCCTTAATCCCATCACTCTGGGGAGCTGAAGGGGAGAACTCTTTGTTATGTAAAGTGGACTAGCTCAGGCTTTAATGGCTCATTGACAAAGGGGGGGGATGGGCAGGAAGCTGCAGGCAGCTATTCTGTCTTTTAAAACATGTTTCTTCCTTTTTCACATCCAGAGAAATATTCAGCCCTTTCAATATTTCCTAGGGTATTTCATTTTTTCTGGGAGAGGGCTGGGTGATAACTTCCTACACTAGCATCATTTGAAAGAAGAAAAGACAAGGTCAGAAGTTCAAATCCTAATTCTGCCTTGGCCTACTTGTCTGGGTTGTTGGAAGGATCGAATAAAAAAAAAACCCCAAGGATCAATTTCCCTTCACAGTGTTTTTTTTTTAATTTAGTAACGATTTATCATTTCATTTTATTTAGGAATGATTTATAAGGCCTTGGTAAGGCCACACTTGGAATACAGCATCCAGTTTTGGTTGCTGTGATGTAGAAAAGATGTGGAGACTCTGGAAAGAGTACAGAGAAGAGCAACAAAGAGGATTAGGGGACTGGAGGCTCAAACATATGAAGAACGGTAGCAGGAACTGGGGATGTCTAGTTTAATGAAAAGAAGAACCAGGGGAGACATGATAGCAGTCTTCCAATGTCTCAGTGGAGAGAGGAGTCAAGCTGTTCTGGAGAAGACTTGAAGGCAGGACAAGAAGCAATGGGTGAAAACTAATCCAAGAGAGAAGCCACCTGGAATTAAGGAGAAATTTCCTGACAGTTAGAACAATTAATCCGTGGAAACAGCTTCCCTCCAGATGTTGAGGCTGCTCCAACACTGGAGGTTTTTTTTTAGAAGAGATTGGATAACCATTTGTCTGAAATGGTCTAGGGTCTCCTGTTAGAGCAGGGGATTGGACTAGAAGACCTCCAAGGTCCCTTCCTACTCTGTTATATTCTGTTTTCCAAGTATTTAATTCTGCCCTGAACCTCTCTTTCCAGGGTGTCAGCCAGGAAGCAGAAAAGGGATTATCTCAGCATCCTGCTTGGAAATCTCCCTGGGTGCCTGGGGGGGAAGGACACAGAAGGCTCCAGGCTCCCCCCCCCCCCAATGCAAAGAAAGGCTGAATAGCAACAGCCCTCTCTGGGGAGGGAGCCATTAGGGGTGCAGATGGATTTATAGGGGGGCTGGGCAAATGGCCAACAAAGCCCCCCCAGGCCTTCGCAAATGGCAGGGCCTCCCCCTCCTCCCTCCTCCCCCCTGGTTTTATAGGGCATCTGTGTCCTTTGAAGGCTTGCAGAAACAGAGGCAGTAAAATGTCACCATCTGGGCCATCAAACGCCCCAGAAAGACAGCCTTTGTTCCCGTCCTCCCTTGGCTGCACAAAAGACCCCGTTTTGGGGAGCTCCGCACCCCGCTAAATTCTAGAGGCATTGTTCTCCTTGGTCTGACTTCACACATTGTAAGGGGGGGGCTGAGTTCTCAGGAGCAATTGGAAGGAGAAATGCCTCTGCACATGCGAAGGCTGCGCCTGCTTCCCCAGCAGTGAGAAACACACATACACACACATGGAGTTTTTGGGGAGGCAGGAGAAACAGCTTTCTCAGAGTTCTGTCCTGCAAATGTTTCAGACAGCAACTCTCAGGATGCCCGGTGGGTCCAGGGAAATGCTTGGAATTCTGGGAGATGTAGTCCAGGGCATCTGGAGAGAGAGACCAGGTAGGATGGTCACTCTGCAACATATCGGGATGGTCAGGTTTGCAGACCAAAGGCACCTTTCCAGCACCACCTGGGAAGACTTTGCATAGGGTGGGGGGGGGAGGTGTCCAGGGAGGCCCCTATAATTGCCCTGAGATTGTTCAGGTGTGCAACACAATAAGGTCACCTGTCTTCTCCAAAGGGTCCGAGAATATCTCAGAAGGAAGTCTGTGTAATTTTCTGCAGCGGTTTTTATTCTTCCCAAGGGGAGAACATTTAGAAATAAATAAAGGTGAAGCAAAAAGGGAGGAAGGAAGGAAGGAAGGAAGGAAAGAAAGAAAGAAAGAAAGAAAGAAAGAAAGAAAGAAAGAAAGAAAGAAAGAAAGAAAGAAAGAAAAGGGAAGAAAGTAGAAAGGAAGGAAGGGAATGGGAGGGAGAGAGGAAGAAAAGAAAAAAATGAAAAAGAGAGAAGGAAAGAAGGAAGGAGCAAGGAATTTTAAGAAAAAAGAAATTAAGGGAGGGAGGAGGAAGAAAAGAAAGAAGGAAGGAAAAGAAAAGAAGGGAAGGGAGGAATGGAAAGAAAGAAAAGGGAGTAAAAGGGAAGCGGGAGGGAGAGGAAGGAAAGAATGGAAAGAAAAGGGAGGGAGGAGAAGGAAGGAAAGAAGGAAGGAAAAGGGGAAGAGGGAGGCAAGAATGGAAAAAAGGGAGGGAAGGAAAAGGGAAGAGGGAAAGGAGGAATAGAAAGAAAGAAAAGGAAGAAAAAAGGGAAGAGGAAGGCAAGATGGAAAGAAAAGGGAAGCAGGAGGGAGAGAGGAAGGAAAGAATGGAAAGGGAGGGAAGGAAGGAAGGAAGGGGGAAGAGGGAAAGGAGGAATGGAAAGAAAGAAAAGGAAGAAAAGAAGGAAGGAAAAAGGGAAAAGGAAGGTAAGATGGAAAGAAAAAGGAAGGAAGGAAGGAAGGAAGGAAGGAAGGAAGGAAGGAAGGAAGGAAGGAAGGGGGAAAAAAGGAAAGGGAGGCAGAGAGAGAGAAAGAATTGTGATCCTTCAGCCAGGGACTGTAAGGTCGTTGAGGGCCAGATCTGTTGCATCGGGAGAAGCCAACGAAAGAAAGACAACAGGGGCTCAGAAGCGAGTTGGCTCTCATCAGAGGCTACAGAGAAGAGGAAAGCCCAACTTCTGTTCTCCACCGCATCCCTCTGGGAACAGCAATGGCGCAGCAGACAAGGCCAAGGGCTCCTTTCTCAGCCCCCTGACCCAGAGCCGGCTCTCCCCTGAAGGGGTGGGGAAACTCCCACCGTTCCCCTTTGCCTGGTCGCACCAAGTTTTTTGCAGGCCTCGCCCAGTCTCTGCCACGGGCCTGAAACTTACCCAAAGTGGCCATGATATTTTTAAAAATGTGGAGATTCTAAAAAGAGCCCAGAGAAGAGCAAGAAAGATAATCAGAGGACTGGAAGCTAAAACATATGAAGAACGGTTGCAGGAACTGGGCATGTCTAGTTTAATGAAAAGAAGGACCAGGGGAGACACGATAGCAGCCTTCCAATATCTCAGGGGTTGCCACAAAGAAGAGAGAGTCAAGCTACTCTCCAAAGCACCTGAGGGCAGAACAAGAAGCAATGGGTGGAAACTAATCAAGGAGAGAAGCAACTTAGAACTGAGGAGGAATTTCCTGACAGTGAGGACAATTAACCAGTGGAACAGCTTCCTTCTGAAATTTGGGCTGAGAGAAGACAAGAGGAACAGGTGGGATAGATAGAGAGGAAAAGACCACAATTGAGCGAAAGAAAGAAAGAAAAGAAAGAAGGGGAAGAAAGAAAAAATGAAAAAAAGAGAAAGAAAGAGAAAGGAAGGAAGGAAAGGAAGGAAGGAAGGAAGGAAGGAAGGAAGGAAGGAAGGAAGGAAGGAAGGAAGGAAGGAGAAAAGGAAAGAAATCTGTGTGGACCATGGATGGACAGAATAACATGTCTAGTTTAATGAAAAGAAGGACTAGGGGAGACATGATAGCAGTCTTCCAATATCTCAGGTTCTGCCACAAAGAAGAGGGAGTCAAGCTATTCTCCAAGGCACCTGAGGGCAGGACAAGAAGCAATGGGGGGAAACTAATCAAGGAGAGAAGCAACTTAGAACTGAGGAGAAATTTCCCGACAGGGAGGACAATTAACCAGTGGAACAGCTTGCCACAAGAAGCAGCGCGTGCTCCAACACTGGAGGTTTTTAAGAAGAAATTTGTCTGAAATGGTATAGAATCTCCTGCTTGAGCAGGGGGCTGGACTAGAAGACCTCCAAGGTCCCACTCTGTTATTCTGTGAAGGATCCCAGCCAGGGCTCCCTCCCTTCCCTTCTGCACCCAAGCACACTAGACCTAAGATAGCAAACATTCGCCTCCTGTACCGAGAAAGGAATTTCTGGCAGCTATTTGGCTACGTATCCCGTGGGAAGGAAACTTGGCTTGGAAGCGGGAGATCTGGCAGCCCAATACCCACCCCTCCTCTAGGGCAGTGTTTCTCAACCTTGGCAACTTGAAGATGTCCGGACTTCAACTCCCAGAATTCCCCAGCCAGCATTCGCTGGCTGGGGAATTCTGGGAGTTGAAGTCCGGACATCTTCAAGTTGCCAAGGTTGAGAAACACTGCTCTAGGGCACGAAACGACCTGCTATTCCGTTTCGCAGAAGGATAAGAATGGGAAAAACCCAAGGCCCGCTTTGCTACCTCCTGGCATGTTACTGGTATGGTATTCCCAGCCTCCATTCACACAACCTCCCTTATTCTGCTTGGATCCTAAACAAACCGGCTGCCCTGGGTTCAAAAGTTCCCATGAACAAGATTTATACTGACTTGGAGGTGGGTGGACTTCAATGCCCAGAATTCTGGGAGTTGAAGTCCATCCATCTCAAAGGGGCCAAGCTGAAGTAACACTCAACTGCATGATCACTCCAATTTTTGTTGTTAGTTGCGAAGTCGTGTCTGACCCATCGCAACCCCATGGACCATGTTCCTCCAGGCCTTCCTGTCCTCTGCCATCCCCCGGAGTCCATTGAAGCTCATGCCGACTGCTTCGCTGACTCCATCCAGCCACCTCCTTCTCTGCCGTCCCCTTCTTCTTCTTTTGCCCTCCATCGTTCCCAGCATGAGGCTCTTCTCCAGGGAGTCCTTCTTCTTTCTCCTTAGGTAGCCAAAGTACTTGAGATAGATAGATAGATAGATAGATAGATAGATAGATAGATAGATAGATAGATAGATAGATAGATAGATAGATAGAGATAGAGATAGATAGATAGATAGATAGATAGATAGATAGATAGATAGATAGATAGATAGATAGATAGATAGATAGATAGATAGATAGATAGATAGTTGCAAAGTCATGTCTGACCCATTGCACCCCATGGACAACGTTCCTCCAGGCCTTCCTGTCCTCTCCCATCCTCTGGAGGCCATTGAAGCTCACACCAACTGCTTTGGTGACTCCATCCAGCCCCCTCCTTCTCTGCCGTCCTCTTCTTCTTCTTTTGCCCTCCATCATTCCCAGCATGAGGCTCTTCTCCAGGGAGTCCTTCTTCCTTCTCATTAGGTGGCCAAAGTCTTTGAGATATATAGATAGATGGATGGATGGGCTTTGCTGGCTGAGGAACTCTGGGAGTTGAAGTCCACAGGTCTTAAAGTTGCCAAGGTTGGAGACCACTGATTCAGGTGACCCTGAGGACACAGACAAACCTCCAAGTGGCCTCAACGACCCTCTCAAAGGAGGCAAATGACCAGCTGTCTGCAAGGAATGGAAATCCTTCCCTTCCCCACCATCCAAATCAGAGCGGAAGAAGCTTCTTGGAGGAGAAGAGAAACGTCTTCAAAAGAAAAAAACAGAAAGTCCAGTTGCCTCTCGAAATAAAAGCCTCTTTGGGACAAACATGGATGAGGAAGACTCTCCAAAGAGATTCCCTTCCAGAGGTTGCCCTCAGTCACCCATTGGCTGCAGGGCCAGTTCCTGTCACTTTCCAGGGTGATTTTGTGCATTTTCCGGGATTATTATTATTATTTGCATTTTCAATGACTTTTTTTTGCAGTTTCTGGGATAATAATAATAATAATTATTATTATTATTTGCATTTTCCAGGACTTTTTTTTTTTGCAATTTCCGGGATTATTATTATTATTTGTATTTTCCAGGATATTTTTTTTTTTTTTTGCAGTTTCTGGAATTATTATTATTATTATTTGCATTTTCCAGGACTTTTTTTTTTTGCAATTTCCGGGATTATTATTATTATTATTTGCATTTTCAATGACTTTTTTTTGCAGTTTCTGGGATTATTATTATTATTTGCATTTTCCAGGACTTTTTTTTTGCAATTTCCGGGATTATTATTATTATTATTTGCATTTTCCAGGACTTTTTTTTTTTGCAATTTCCGGGATTATTATTATTATTATTTGCATTTTCAATGACTTTTTTTTGCAGTTTCCGGGATAATTATTATTATTTGCATTTTCCAGGACTTTTTTTTTGCAGTTTCCGGGATTATTATTATTATTTGCATTTTCCAGGACTTTTTTTTTTTTTGCAGTTTCCTGGATTATTATTATTATTTGCATTTTTCGGGACTTTTTTTTTTTTTTTGCATTTTCCAGGACGACTCCCCCCCCCCCCCGCACCTTTTTGCATCTTCCAGACTTAAGTCTTTCCTTGTGGTGCCCCATCCCAACCCTCCTCCCTCCAGCTAACAGAATCAAGAGGCGTGGCTCCGCATGCCCTACGAGGCTGGGGTCGGACCCCTCTCCCCCTGTGCCCTGGGCAACTGCTCCCCCACCCACCCAAACCCCACCTACTCCCCCCCCCCTTCCACCCTGGCATCTTCCCGGAGCGCCTGCAAACACAGCGCGCCGACTGTCCCGGCTTGCGTTCCCACGACTTGCTGGGAATTTGCGTGTTTTCCAGTTGGGCGGAGGGGGCGTTCAATCGGAACCGGGAAGGCTCCTGCTCTTCCGCGGGCGCCCGGTTGGCGAGGCTGCCCGGGAGAGAGGAAGCGATCAAAAGGCGCTCCTCACCACCCGGAGCCCGCCCAGCCCTTCCCGGCTCCTCGGGCCAGAGGATTGCCATAAAAGGTCCGGGCGAAGCAGCGGCATCTGCGGGCGGAGACTCCCGGCAACGACCGGCCCCTTCTCTCTCTACCTCCCCTCCTCCCCCAGGGAGGAGAGGCCGGAGGCGGACATGCCAAGCGGAGGACTCTGGAGCCTTGGTGCTCTCTGAGCCTGTTGGTTTTCTTGCAGACGTTTCATTGCCCAATTGGGTAACATCATCAGTGTTGGAAAAGAGAGGGGTTTGCAGAGGGAGGAGGAGGAGGAAGAGGAGTACAACAAGGAGTAGAGCAGTGTTTCTCAACCTTGGCTACTTGAAGATGTCTGGACTTCAACTCCCAGAATTCCCCAGCCAGCGAATGCTGGCTGGGGAATTCTGGGAGTTGAAGTCCAGACATCTTCAAGTGGCCAAGGTTGAGAAACACTGGCTTAGAGGATGCTGGCTGGGGAATTCTGGGAGTTGAAGTCCAGACATCTTCAAGTGGCCAAGGTTGAGAAACACTGGCTTAGAGGATGCTGGCTGGGGAATTCTGGGAGTTGAAGTCCAGACATCTTCAAGTTGCCAAGGTTGAGAAACACTGGACTAGGGAGTCCTTTGTGCTCTTTGAATTAAATTGCTTTCTTGCAGATGCTTCATTACCCAAGCCGCCCACTGACACTGAGGATGTCACCTAGTTTGGTTCACGAAACGTCTGTAAGAAACCCACCCAGCGCAGAGGGCACCAAGCGCACCCAGCTTGCGTGCAGTTGTTGGAGGGTCTCCGAGAATGGTCTTTAGGACTTCCCGCTGGGTGCAAAACAACCCTTGGGATGAAGTTGGCAACCCCTCCATCTTTCCACTCTCTGCCTGTATCTCCAGTCGATTCTCCAGCCCACCCGGGGCTGATCACAAAGCCCAGTGGTCAGACCTCTTCAGAACTGGATGGGAGACCACTTGGAGATGCAAAATCGGACGCCTAGATTCCAAACAGCACAGTAAACAACCGGAGGAATGTCTGTGTGTTTGTGTGGAAGTTGTGTGTGTTTGTGTGTGATGTGTGTGTGTTGTGTCAAAGCACCCGGTGTGCCCAAATATGGGAGGGAACATACTGCTTCCCGACGCTTAATCATTTCCTCGGCTCAGCTGATAAGGGAGGAGAGCTTGTGGCTTAGAGGCTAATACAACTGCCTTACATGTGAAAACAGCACAGGTTCGAATCCCAGCAAGGGTATGGCTAGCTGATGAGAGCTAAATAGCTTGAAATAGATCTATACTAGTCTCCCTTTATTTATTTATCAGCACAAATACAACACACACACACACACACATATATATATATGTATGTATTTAGTGTCACAACCCCTGGTATGCCCAAATATGGGAGGAGGCATACTGCTTCCTTTCTCTGTCTATCGGCTCGTCACAAGAGACCATCCAGACAGAAACCCAATATTTTTACTGTTGCCTTTGTTACATTTGTGTTGTATTTGTGCTGATAAATAAATAAAGTGGTTAACACATCTGCCTAATATGTAATACAGCCCAGGTTCGAATCCCAGCAAGGGTGTGGCTAGCTGATGAGAGCTAAATAGCTTGAAATAGATCTATACTAGTCTCCCTTTATTTATTTATCAGCACGAATGCAACACATACGCACGCACGCACACACACACCTGTGAAATAAACCCAGATTTGGGCATCACTGTAAGATCCAACCTTTAAAGTCTAGCCTGATAGGTGCTGGATAGGAGGCCACCAGGAAATCCCAGTTAACCTGGTTGTTGGTAGAAAGGTATTTTGCAGGTGTGGGGGTGAGGAGATGATTTTCCATTTGTCGGGTCTCTCTTTTTGTGCCCGGGGGATGACAATTCCCCAGATTTTCTTTTTAGTGCACAATTTTGCAAAATAGGCTTTTATTACCCTTTTCGCTGTCCCCCCCCCCCTTCCACCTCCTCCTTTGCACTTTCCCAGCCCTTCCAACGGGGGGAATCGCTGAAAAGGAAAAAGTAGGTCAAATGCCAACATTTATTGGGTCAGCCTGGTTTGATATGCAAGCGTGACTCTTAAAAGAAGAAAAATCAGGCCGGGCTTCTCTTGCAAGCTCTTTTTTTTTTTTTAAAGACTTTTATTTTCAAGCCAGGAAGGTCCCTAACTTTGCAGGAAGGGGAAGGAGCGAAAGAAAGAAAGAAATGCCCCAGATTTTTGTGCTGTGTGTTTTTACTCGTTTGCAAGACTGTGAAACCTCAAATCACCCACGGCACCTGGAACGGGGGGGGGCTCAGTTTGTGCCAGCTGGCCAAGCTTTAGAACTGAGGTCTTCAAACCTGGCAACTATGATGAGACGTGTGGACTTTAATTTCAATCAATTTCGCTGTATTTAATTACAATGGCAATAAAGGTTATACTTAAGACTTCAACTCCCAGAATTCTCCAGCCAGGAATAGGAAGGAATCTAAAAATGGCTGCTTTAAGACGGGTGGACTTCAACTCCCAGAATTCCCCCGCCAGCTAAGGGCCAATCACCAGGAGACGGTGAGTTCTAGTTCTGCCTTAAGCGTGGAAGCCATTTAGGGGACTTTGGGCCAATCACCAGTAGTCAGGGAGTTCTAGTCCTGCCTTCTGCATAAAAACTGTCTAGATGACTTTGGTCCAATCACCAGGTGACGGTGAGTTCTAGTCCTGCGTTATGCTGGGTGACTTAGTTTAGGCCAATCACCAGGAGAGGGTGAGTTCTAGTTCCATCTTATGCATGAAAGCCGACTGGGTGACTTTAGGCTAATCACCAGGAGAGGGTGAGTTCTAGTTCCGTCTTATACATAAAAGCCATCTGAGTGACTTTGGGCCAATCACCAGGAGACTGTGAGTTCTAGTCCTGCCTTAGGCTGGGTGACTTAGTTTAGGCCAATCACCAGGAGAGGGTGAGTTCTAGTTCCGTCTTATGCATGAAAGCCGACTGGGTGACTTTAGGCCAATCACCAGGAGAGGGTGAGTTCTAGTTCCGTCTTATACATAAAAGCCATCTGAGTGACTTTGGGCCAATCACCAGGAGACTGTGAGTTCTAGTCCTGCCTTAGGCTGGGTGACTTAGGTTAGGCCAATCACTAGGAGAGGGTGAGTTCTAGTTCCGTCTTATACATAAAAGCCATCTGAGTGACTTTGGGCCAATCACCAGGAGACTGTAAGTTCTAGTCCTGCCTTAGGCTAGGTGACTTAGGTTAGGCCAATCACTAGGAGAGGGTGAGTTCTAGTTCCGTCTTATGCATAAAAGCCATCTGGGTGACTTTAGGCCAATCACCAGGGGACTGTGAGTTCTAGCCCAGCTTTAGGCAGGTAATCCAGTTTGGTGACTTCGAACCGGTTGCTCCATCTCAGCCCAACTGACCTCACAGGGTTGTTGTTGTGGAGGGGGGGAAATAAAGGAAGGCATATTAGCCATGTTCACTGCCTTGAGTTGTTTATGAAAGTAATAAAGGTGGATATAAATTAAATTAAACAAATACAATTTAATCATTAGGGAGATGTAGTTGCGTCTCCTAGAGCAGAGGTGTTCAAACTTAGCAACTTTAAGAGTTGTGGACTTCAATTCCCAGAATTCTGGGAGTTGAAGTCCACAACTCTTAAAGTTGCTAAGACTGTCCTAGAGGCATTATTGGTGTAAACCCAGTGTCCTCGTCCCAGGTAGTCCCTGACTTATGACGGTTCATTTAGTGACTGTTCAAAGTTACGATGGCACTGGGAGAAGTGACTTATGACCGTTTTTCATACTTACGACCGTTGCAGCATCCCCACGGTCACATGAACACAATTCAGGTGTTTGGCAACTGACTCGTATTTCGAATGGTTGCAGTGTGCAAGGGTCATTCATTTAAGAACCGTGTCACTAACTTAACACCTGCGGCGATTCACTTAACAACCATGGCTAAGTGAAACAATTGTTGAATGACTTTTGTCCCGTTTTGCGACCTTTCTGGCCCTGCTTGTTAACTGAATCACTGCAGTTGTTAAGTTAGGAACACGGTTGTTAAGTAAATCCAGCTTCCCCATTGACTTTGCTTCTCGTAAGATCACAAAAGATGATCACATGACCCCGGGACATTGCAATCGTCATAAATGCAAATCAGACCTAAAGCAACCACCAGGAGACAGTGAGTTCTAGTCCCGCCTTAGGCATGAAAGACAGCTGGGTGACTTTGGGCCAATCACCAGGAGAGGGAGAGTTCTAGTCCCGCCTTAGGCATGAAAGACAGCTGGGTGACTTTGGGCCAATCACCAGGAGAGATTGAGTTCTAGTCCCGCCTTAGGCATGAAAGACAGCTGGGTGACTTTGGGCCAATCACCAGGAGAGGGAGAGTTCTAATCCCGCCTTAGGCATGAAAGACAGCTAGGTGACTTTGGGCCAATCACCAGGAGAGGTTGAGTTCTAGTCCCGCCTTAGGCATGAAAGACAGCTGGGTGACTTTGGGCCAATGTCTCTCAGCCCAACCCACCTCGCAGGGTTGTTGTTTGTGGGGAAACAGGAAGAGGAAGCTATGCCGAGTATTTTCACCTTGCGTTATTTCTAATAATACAGGCAGTCCTCACCTTACGACCACAGCTGAGACCAAGATTTCTGCGTTTGTCAGGTGAATATTGCCCCATTGTAGGACCTTTTCTGGCCTCGGTTGTTAAGTGAATCCATGCAGCTGCTCAATTAAGGAGCTTGGTTGTTAAGCAAATCTGACTTCCCCCGTTGACTTTGATCGATGACCCCGGGACGCAGCAACCGTCGTAAGTGCAAAACGCCAGTTGCAAAAGCCGCTGCGTTTGGATCCCGCGACGATGGCGAAGTGTGAAAAATGGCTGTCCCCTTAAAACGGTCGCTAAATGAACCGTTGCAAGCCGAGGAACTACCTTCTAATAACGGCAGGATGTAAATAAACCAACCCAGATGGGCAAAACCAGCCCTTCTTTCCCTTCCCGGATGCGTTAGGCCGTCTCGCAGCGGCTGGATTGCCCCTCCGCCCCTTCTCCATTCCTCCGGCCTCCTCCTTCCCAGTCCCGCTGCGAGAACAATACGGGGCGGGTTTCTTAAGCCGGATTCCCCATCCTTTTCTAATCCTCCGAGGGCGGCTGGCTCCTCCTTCACCGCCAATTCTTCCCTGGAGGCCCTGTGCGTATTTTTCCATTACACCATCTTGGCTTTCTTTTGTTTCTCCCGTGCAGCATGGAGGGGATGCCTTTGGCCGGCTCTTCGCATCCCACTGTCGTCCCCAGAGCCCACCATGCCTGTCAACGCCCGTCCCTTAACAACACAAGGAGGGACAGAACTCTGGAATCCATCTTTATCCTCTGCCGCTCCCCGGAAAGACCCTAAAAATAGTTTGAAAATCCACGGGAAAACTCTGAAATGTCGTCCTGCCACCCCCCAGGATTCTTCCTGGCTGCGGGGGGGGGGAATACCCCCTCTTCCCTCCCTCTCTCCGTCCCTTCCCAATTGTCCGTGGGAAAAAGCTTCCTTGGTTTGTTTGTTTTAAATATTTCCACCCCAAATTCACTTTCTCTCAAATCAGAGAACCGAAGGAAAAGTGGCTCGATTTGAAAAGGCGTTCCAAGATCTCTCTTTTCATCTTTCCGGTTAAAACCATCCCCGGTTCCTAGCCATCCAAAGACCTAGCTTGTCTTCAGTGGCTTTTAATTCCTTTTTAAATGCCTTCTGGAAGTTTCTCCTAATCTGGTGCACCCTTGTATTTTTACAACTGGAGTCACGTTTTTTGTGCAAATTCTTAATTTGGGTGACTGGTTTTCCTAAAGGAAGTTTCCAGCCCCACATCCTCCTCCTTCGAAATGCAAAATAATTGATTTTTTTTTTAATGCAATTCTTTGTGTTCTGAAAGAAGAGGGTGGTATTTTGTTCTGCCTAAGATGGGATTTCGCAGCGAACCAGTTTTTCTTACCCCGCTTAGGAAAACGCAACCATCCCAGTATTTATTTTCCGTGCCTTTCAACACTCCAGCTATCAAATGGCGGCATTCACACACAATTCCCTTGTTTGGATTCTGGAAATGGCCTGTTTTCTGGGCTGTCCCGGTAAACGGGAATCCATAAACTGACCTCCCTCTGCTCTGCTTTTGCACCACAGGCCAAAGCGGAGAGGTTAAAAGTTGGTGAATTTTGACAAACTTCCCCTGTCTCTTCAGAACTACGACCCACAATAGGATCGGTGGCTGGATTTGACTGCTACAAATTAAACAGATATCAGCCAGCCAACATATGGAGGACGGGGAGGAAATAAACAGGAAACGAAGATTAAAGATGAATAAAAATAAAGAAGAGAGACGTATTAGTCTATGTGGCTAAGAATAAGAATAAGAATAAGAATCAGCAGATGAAGCTTACTCCACCAAAGGCTGGGAAAACGATTCACAACTCAAGAAAAATGTTATGCCTTTTACTAAACTTTTACTGAAGTTATCCAGAGAAAGTGCTATCTGACTTGATTTAAAGGGTGTAAAACGGAGGTCACATTTTCCAATCATTAAGTTTGTCACTAACGTTTTTTAAGAAAAGAGTCTGAAAGGGTTTTCTGCTTTTGAGCCGGGGGTTGGACTAGAAGGCCTCTAAAGTCCCTTCCAACTCTGCTATTCCATTAAGATGACAAATTTAGAGTGAGTCTCTCTTCAGCACAATTGTTGAAAGCCTTCTCCGAAAACATGGCTCACCAGCCTGAACAGGCTATAAAAATCATTGCTCAAAGCGTTAGGCTCCGTCAATCCACCCATCAGACACACTGGGGTTCCCCTTCCCAAGAGTCACTCAACCCCAGTCACCCCAAAATAAGGAGAGTGTAAATCTCCAGAAGTTCTCCAAACGGAAGTTCGGAGGAGTCCAATCCGCATTTCTACACTATCTTTATGTTTCAATGTTCAGCATTGGTGAGTGGACGGTATAGAAAACACTTGGTAAATAGGTTTTATACTAAAAATGATAAAGTCTCGATAGAGTCTCGGTGGGTTCTTGGTGTGGGGCCAGCCCAGTCTTTCTCTTGTGGGGAAATCGAACCGCATAAATTTTGCAGCACACAGGGCTGGAGATAAAAACAAATGTGGGTCACCCAGACAGTGCAAAACTCAGCAGGATTAATCCCCAGCAGAAAGGCTGACGGGGGAAATATTTCACATTTAGTAAGGGTCGAGTTTATACGTAGAGCAGGGGTCTCCAACCTTGGCAACTTTAAGACTTGTGGACTTCACGCACTAGTCTTAAAGTTGCCAAGGTTGGAGAGTCCCCCCCCCCTTAAAAAATTGCAAGCTTTTGTGGGACGGTCTTAAAAAAATGCCTCCAGGCCTGGCTGGAAGTTCAACAGGTGTAGAAAACTCTTGACACACTTTTTTCCCCCCCCACGCCAGGCAGAAAATGCTGGCTGGGTGCATTTTCGTAAAACTAACTGCACCGGATGCCATTTCCTCTGCAAGCCACTGAAACCAAGATGGGTTTCTATTATTAATCCAGGCTTGAAGGAGGCTCAAGCTCCCTCTAGGTGACATCACGGCAAGGTTAAAGCAGCCGTTTTAAAGGGCAGCTTCGGTTTCTCCATTTTGGGTGTAAAAAAAATAAGGATTGTTCCTCACTCTTTTTTTCCCCCCCAGCTAACCAGCTGCACAGCTGCTTACTCTGACGTGGCCCCTTCTTGGTGAAATTCCCCAGGTTGAGCAAAATTTTTGCAGCTGGATTTCCTGGGATCTGGGGAATCTGCTGGGTGAAGGTTACATTTATTTTTAAGAGGTGCCTCTTTTTCAGGAACTGAGAAAAAAGGTTGCAATGCAAGTTGTTTTGTAAAGAAAGAATGGAAATAAGCTTTTCCCCTGGTTTGCCACATTCAGGGCTGCCTCCCCCCCCCCCCCCCAATTTGGCTGACATTTTAACAGCCTGACTCCCCATCCCCCCATGAATGCACTCACTCACACGCACGCACTCACACTTTCGGTGACATCGCCAACCACAGCTGGTTTTTTTTTTTAGGAAGCCAAAACAATAAAAAGAGATGGAAAAAAAAATGGGGAAACGAGCATTTTATTCATTAAAGTCCAATGCAGCAGGTGGGGAAAGGGGGAATGAAGGAAGACAGAAGTGGGCAAGATTGAAATGGGGTGGGTGGGGGAGGGAGAGAGAATGAGGAATAAAGAGGCAGAGAAAGAGAGAAAAAGAGGAGAGAGAGAAAAACAGAAAGGGGAAGAGAGGGAGGGAGAAGGAGAATCAGAGAGAGAGAAAGGAGAAGGGGAGAAGGAAAGAAATAAAGGGACAGAGGAATAGAATGAGAGAAAAATGGGGAGAAAGAGAGAGAGAAACAGAAAGAGAGAGAAAAAGAGGGAGAGAAAGAAAGAGGGAGAGAAATAGAGAGGAAGAGAGAAAGAAATAAAGAGATAGAAAGGGGAGAGAGAAAAGAAAAAGGGAGGAGAGAAGGAAGGAGAAAGAATTAAAAAGCAAAAAGAGAGAGGATGGAAGAGAGAAATAAAGAGACGGAAAGAGGGAGAGGGAGAGATTGAAAAAAAAGAGGGAGGAGGTAGAAAGAGAATTAGAGAGAGAAAAGAGAGAGGAGGAAAAAGAGAAATAAAGACACAGGAAGAGGGAGAGAAAGAAAAAATGGAGGAGAGAAGGAGGGAGAAAGAGAATGAGAGAGAGAAAAGAGAGCAGAAGAAAGAGAGAAATAAAGAGACAGAAAGAGGGGGAGAGAAAGATTGAAAGAAAAAGACGGAGGAGAAAAGGAGGAGAAAGAGAATTAGAGACAGAAAAGAAAGAGAGGAGGAAAAGAGATGGCAATTTTAGACTAAGGAAGATCTTCACCTTAAACGGAGCCGGAGACCGGGGGGCGCAGAGGAATCCTACAAAAAAAAAAAATCCTCCATCCAGAGGCGACCCTCAGTCGCGAGAGCGAGGATCCGGCGGGAGACAAAGGATCGCCCCGGGACGGACGGAGCCTCGCCCAGCAATACTCACCGGAGACCATCCTGCCTCGGGGACCTTAGCGACGCAAAAGAGACGCGGGGAGATCCTGAGGCTGCGCTGGATCGGGCCAAAAATAGATAAAAGGGGGCGAATTTCGGGGTTTTGAGCCACGCTGGTCCGTCCGCCTTCGCCCCCTCCCCAAATTCCACGCAGGCAAAACCCTCCATATTTCCCTGGTTTGGATCGGGACGAAGTGGCTCCTCGCTTCTTCCTCCAGCCTTGGGGCTCCGGGACTGGGGCGCCGCTCCTGCCGGACTCCGCCGAGCCGGACTCCGCCCGCAGCTCCGCTCCCGCAAGCCGCGGCCAAGCGCCTCCCGACGCCCCCTCCGCGCCCAGCGCCCCGCGGCGCGGGTTTTAAAGCCCCATCGCCGCCCTCACGCCCCCCACCCCGCGCCTCTTTGCAGCCCGGCTCGAGGGGGGACGGCGTGGGGAGCCCCCCGTGCACAGGCGCGCAGACCCCCGCTTGGCGCAGCCGGCTGCCGCCTTCGCACAAACGGCCAAGCCCTTCGCCTGGCAGGCTTTGCTTTCAACCGCTGGCAAGCCCAAACCCCAAACCAGATGTAGGGGGGGTGCCTGTAGGTGGGGATCGCGCGCAAGCCTGCGCCTCTTTGAAGAACTTGTTGAAAAGATGCTGGTTCAAGAGAGGCGACGGGGCTTTTAAGAAGTGGGAAATGGGGGGGGGGAGGCGGAGAGGGGGGGGTGTTCGCCAGCTAATAGGATCGGTGGGATCCTTTGCCACCGCGGCTTTCTGATCTGAAGTGGTCTGAAGTGGTGTAGGGTTTCCTGCCTAGGCAGGGGGTTGGACTAGAAGACCTCCAAGGTCCCTTCCAACTCTGTTATTCTACTCTATTCCATTCCATTCTATTATATTGTATATTCCAATATTTATTCTATTCTATTCTCTCCTATTCTACTCTGCTCTACTCCATTGTATTCTACTGTGCATCCTATTCTATTCTTTCCTATTCTATTCTTTCCTATTCTATTCTTTCCTATTCTATTCTATCCTATTCTTTCCTATTCTATTCTTTCCTATTCTATTCTATTCTATCCTATCCTATTCTCTTCTATTCTATTCTCTCCTATTCTATTCTATTCTCTCCTATTCTATTCTGTTCTGCTCCGGTCTACTGTACCGTACTATTTCATTCTATTCTATACTATTCTCTGCCCCTTCCTTGCCCAACAACCCGATGTTCTCCAAAACCCATCATCCCCGACCCCGGATCCGCCTAGAAGAGACTCGAGTCCGTGGAATGGAGCCTGCCCTTTTGGGAAAACCCATCAGCCGGAGCGCAGTCTGTCCCCCACCGCCTTGCGGCCCCCCGGGTGGTCGGAGACGGTGCGTGGTGGATCCACCCCCGGGGGACCCGAAGCCCACCCACCCAGGCCCGATCCTGCCTTAGGCTCCAAAGAACGGCGGCCTGGGATGGAGGAGGGGTGGGGTCTGCTGGAAACACGCGAAGACCCGACCCTGAAAGGGGTTGGGGGTGGGGAGCGTGCAAAACGCAGGCGTCCCTCCTCGCGTGTCAGGGACACTTTCTCTCGCGCCGCAAGAGGTTCGGGCGGGGCGTCGCCCCCGATTCCCCGAAAGCCGCTTTCCTCCTGCGCCCCCAATTTCAAAGGGGAGAGAGAGGCACCCTCCCACCCACCCCCCAACTGCCGTGGATGCCCTCGGGATCGCGCGCATCGCAGCCAAAGGAGGAGGGAAGAGCAATCCCGTCTGTCTGTCTGTCTGTCTGTGTGTGTGTGCGTGTGTGTTGTGTCTGTCTGTCTGTCTCTCTCTTTGTGTGTGTGTGTGTGAGAGAGGGAGGGAGGGAGGGAGGGAGGGAGGGAGGGAGAGAGAGAGAGAGGGAGAGAGAGAGAGAGAGAGAGAGAGAGAGAGAGAGAGAGAGAGATTGTCTGACCCTCTTCGGCATCCCCCCTCCCCGTCTCCATCCGAGCCATCCATCTGCTGCTATTAATACCCGGCACGTTTCGGACGTGCAGAAAAGTCCGACGGCTGCTTTGCAGAGGGGGGGGGTGAGGGGTGTTGCGCAGCGCTTCTGCAGAGGGACGTTTCCGCCGCTGCGCAGGGCAGCGGGGGGGGGGGGAGGAAGGGGAGCAGGTAGGTAGGTAGGCAGGCAGCCCCCCAAACTGTCCTGCTAGACAGGAAAACACCTGGTCTGCCTCTGGCAAAGTTTTGCATTCTCTCTTCTACTATCCGTAATCCCTGATTTGTGACTGTACAGCTAAAGGTTCCCCTTGCACATACACTACATATTGCCCAAAGTATTCGCTCCCCTGTCTTTCCTCGCATATGAACGTACTGGAAGTGACCTCCCATTCCTAATCCGTAGGGTTCAACATAATGTCGGTCCTTCAACTCTTCTGGGAAGGCTGTCCACAAGGTTCAGGAGTGTGTTGATGGGGATTTGTGACCATTCTTCTAGAAGCGCATTTTAGAGTGGAGACCACTAAGAGATCCCAAGTGTGGAGAATTGAGAAAATCTCTAATGGACCTCTTAGAGTTGGCACACGCTATTCAGCCAAGTCCAGATATTGCCAAGAATTGAGTCTGCCACCCACCAGGTGAGATTTTTCAGCTTTAGAGCAGGGGTCCCAACCTTTCAGATCTCAGACCCACCTTAAAATTCATAATTTTAAATCTGGCGGACCACTAATATGATCCGTCTAATGATTGGCTGAGTGGGCGTGGCTAGGTGGTCATGTGACTGGGTGGGCGTGGCCAACTTGATGTCACTCACATCGAGGGGGGCCTTGCCAGCCTCTACTTGCCCCTCCCGTCCCAGCCCCTCCTCGCCTGCCCGCCCGGGCACCTTAGGGCCCCACCAGGAAGCAGTTCCTGGAGCTCAGAAGCCACTACGGGAAAGAGTTGGCAAAACAGCTCAGTTCCAATTGGATCAGACCGAGAAGGAGGCTCAGCAGAAGCACCTCACTGAGGACTAGGAACATAGGCTTTCCAAGCAGAGAGAAGACCTGCGGGAGCGCAAGGCCAGGTGCCAACGCCTGGAGGCTCAGCGGGCTGAGAGGGTCAGCCAGTTCCAGGCCATGATGCCGTCCCACTGGAACGAGGCCCTCCGGCTCTTCGCCACCAGCGGCTCTTCCCTCCAGCCTTCGCCCAAAGCCCCCCACCAGGAGGCTGAAGCAGACCCCAAGTGGGAATTTCTGCCCCCCTCCGACCCACACAAAAAGACCCCGAAGGGGGGAGACTCTCTGCAGCAACACAAGCGTTCATTTCATGTATCCGTCCCATGGTGCGTAGTTTGAGGACCCCTGATTGAGTGCAATATAAAAAATGCAAATAATTTTTCTGCGGACGACCAAAATTTTCTGGTGGACCATCAGTGGTCCATGGATCACCAGTTGGTGACCGCTGTTTTAGGGGGTGAGTTGATCCAGGGATTGCAGTTTAAATGGGGGAAATTCCTCTCCTGAGACCCGGCTGGCATCTGGAGTGACAGGAGGAGGGCAGCCAGCCAGCTGAGTAACTCCTGACTCAGTGATGGGTTTTTCCCAGTTGTTGGGAAAAATTCTCCCACTCACCTCTGCCTGTGAAATTCCAGTGCTTTGCAGAGTCTTTTCCACCCCCATTTAATCCTCATTTTCAGGGCTGGCCCCGAGCGGCTCTCATCCTGAGCCTCTTCCAAAACCAAGAGAGGCCTGTGTAGATACACAACAGTATAATTAGAAAGGATCTTAGAGGTCTTCTAGTCCAACCCCCTGCTCGAGCAGGAGATCCTATACCAAGTGTTGGCAACTATGGCCCCTTTGTGACTTGTGGACTTCAACTCCCAGAATTCCTGAGCCAGCCGTGCAGTTATGACCCGTGGACTTCAACTCCCAGAATTCCTGAGCCAGCCATGGGGTTATGACCCGTGGACTTCAACTCCCAGAATTCCTGAGCCAGCCGTGCTGTTATGACCCGTGGACTTCAACTCCCAGAATTCCTGAGCCAGCCGTGCTGTTATGACCCGTGGACTTCAACTCCCAGAATTCCTGAGCCAGCCGTGCGGTTATGACCCGTGGACTTCAACTCCCAGAATTCCTGAGCCAGCCGTGCGGTTATGACCCGTGGACTTCAACTCCCAGAATTCCTGAGCCAGCCGTGCGGTTATGACCAGTGGACTTCAACTCCCAGAATTCCTGAGCCAGCCATGCTGCTATGACCCGTGGACTTCAACTCCCAGAATTCCTGAGCCAGCCGTGTTGTTATGACCTGTGAACTTCATCTGGCTCAGGAATTCTGGGACTGGAAGTCCACAGATCATAAAGGGACCATAGTTGCCCACCCCTGCCCTATATCAGTGATGGCGAACCTTTTTTCCCGGGTGCCAAAAGCGTGTGTCTCCCCCCCCCACCCCCAGAGACCCTCTGGAGGCTGGAAATGGCCCGTTTCTCAACTTCCAGTAGGCCCCAGTAGAGTAGGTCCGTTTTCCGTCTTCCCCAGGCTTCAGGAGGCTTTTTCTTGAAGCCTGGGAAGGGTGAAAAATGGCCCAATGGGCCCACCGGAAGTTTATTTCCAAACTTCTGATGGGCCTTTTGGGCCTGTTTTTCGCCATCCATAGGCTCTGGAGTCTTTCCTGAAGCCTGGGAATGGCGAAAACGTCCTTTCCCGCCTTCCGGAAGCCCCCAAATCAGCTTGCGCAACGGAGCTGACATAGGAAAACACCTCATGTGCCCTCAGACGTGACTCTGCGTGCCACAGGTTCACCATCACGGCCTTCCAGACAAATGGTTGCCCAGTCTCTTCTTAAAAACCTCCAGTGTTGAAGCACCTACAGCTTCCAGTGGCAAGTTGTTCCACTGGATAATTGTCCTAACTGCCAGGAAATTCCTCCTTAATTCCAAGTTGCTTCTCTCCTTGATTAGTTTCCATCCATTGCTTCTCGCCCCGCCCTCAGGTGCTTGGGAGAATAGCTTGACACCCCCACACCACCCCGTTCTTTGGGGCAGCCCCCTCAAATATTCAAAGATTGCTATCATCTCTACCATTGACTCTGTGCACACGAGGAAGCCGTAAATTACAGGTCATCCCTGACTTACGACCGTTCGCTTAGCGACCATTCAAAGTTACGAGGGACCTCAAAAACGTACTTTAGGGTGATGGTGATTTTCTAGGCTCCAACAGCGCCAGATGAGGTCGTATAAACTGCCCTTTGGGTGCTGATCAACCTGACCACATTTACGGCCATCGGCAGTGCCCTGTGGTCATGTGACCACCATTTATAAAGTTTTTGACGAAGTGTAAAGTTTTTACTTCCAGTTTTTGGTAAAAATGCCCCGTCATGGACAATGGGTTTATTTAAAGGACTATTGGGGGAAAAAAGGATTGTAAAATTAGGCATGGCCATGTGATGATGACCTGTTTAATGACTGTCTTTGTGGGCTCCATAGCCGTCTTAAATTGAGGACTATCTGTATCGGGGAGGTAAGGAATAATTAAGAGAGTTTTCCTTCCCACAGTGTAACGTGTGAAATGCAGGAAAGAATGAAGAAGGAAACAGATTAGAGAAAAGAGCCAAGGTGGCGCAGTGGTTAAATGCAGCACTGCAGGCTACTGCTAGATCAGCAGTTCAGCGGTTCAAATCCCACCGGCTCAGGGTTGACTCAGCCTTCCATCCTTCCGAGGTGGGTAAAATGAGGACCCGGATTGTTGTTGGGGGCAATATGCTGACTACGTAAACCGCTTAGAGAGGCCTGAAAGGCCTATGAAGCGGTATATAAGTCTAGTGCTATTGCTATTGCTATTGCTAAAAAAGAAAGGAAAGGAAAGGAAAAGAAAGGAAAGGAAAGAAGGAAAAGTAAGGAAAGAAGGAAAGGAAAAGAAAGGAAAGAAAGAAGGGAAGGGAAGGAAAGGAAAGGAAAGAAAGGAAAAGAAAGGAAAAGAAAGGAAAGGAAAAGAAAGAAGGAAAGGAAGGAAAAGGAAGGAAAGAAGGAAAGGAAAAGGAAGGAAAGGAAAGAAGGAAAGGAAAAGAAAGGAAAGAAGGAAAGAAAGGAAAAGAAAGGAAAGGAAAGAAAGGGAAAGAAGTAAAGGAAGGAAAGAAGTAAAGGAAAAGAAAGGAAAGGAAGGGAAGGAAGGGAAGGAAAGAAGGAAAGAAGGAAAGGAAAAGAAAGGAAAGGAAGGGAAGGAAGGGAAGGGAAGGAAAGGAAAGAAGGGAAAAGAAAGGAAAGAAAAGAAGGAAAGGAAAGAAGGAAAGAAGGAAAGAAGGGAAAAGAAAGGAAAAGAAAGGAAAGGAAAGAAGGAAAGGAAGGGAAGGAAAGGAAAAGAAAGGAAAGAAGGAAGGGAAGTGAAGGAAAGGAAAGAAGGAAAGGAAGGAAAGGAAAAGAAAGAAGGAAGGAAAAGAAAGGAAAGGAAAGAAAGGAAAAGAAAGGAAAGGAAAGAAGGAAAGGAAGGGAAGGAAAGGAAAAGAAAGAAGGGAAAAGAAAGAAAAGGAAAGAAGGAAAGAAGGAAAAGAAAGGAAAGGAAAGAAGGAAAGAAAGAAAAAAAAGGAAAAGAAAGAAAAGGAAAGAAGGAAAAGAAGGGGACGAAAGGAAAGGCCTGCTGTCTGGCATATCATAAAAGTTAAACTTCACTGTTTGTGTTCACACAACACACTTAAACTGGGTCAACTGGACAATCTTTGATTTGCGTAACATACAAAGATGGGCACGGATTAATTTGGCATTTCGTGATGGACGCATGGTCCGTTTATGGATCGATGTATTCTAGGGATTCCCAAAACAGGTGAATTCAGGATGCAGGTTCAGAATGTTGTGTGAACGCACTTGCTTGGACATATGCGGGAGGAGGGTCTCCTGGGTGAAAGACAACCAACCATTCCAGACCGTCCTGAAGTTGTACTCTCTGCCTCTTGCGGGGGATTTGTTTCAGCTGTCTCTTTAATCTGGGATTAACGCTGCAAGGAAGCCAAGAAACATGGCTTCCTCTTTTGCACAAGAAATGTTTGTTTTCCTGAGCAAAGCGGAGACTCCCGCTCGCTCGGCTTCCTTCAAAACACAAAGCTTGACAAAACAGGAAGAGGAATTGTTTACCCGAACTACCCCACGATGGAACTAGAGTCACAACAGCAATTTTAAGAAGAGATTGGACAGAATGTTTGTCTGAAACGGCACAGGGGCTCCTGCGTGAGCACGGGGTTGGACTAGAGAACCTCCAAGGTCTCTTCCACCCGTTAAACTATTAAGCCTGCTATTCTTTTAAGTGGATCGCACGAATCAAGTGGATTTATTTATTTAGTTTACTAGCTGGATACCCGTGCTCCGCTACGAAACTATGTGATCGGGGCTCCTCTCCTCTCCTCTCCCTCAGGCTTGCCCCACAGAGGCCTCTCCTATCTTATCCCCTCCTCTCCCTCAGTCTAACTCCTGAGCATCAGAGCGTTTTTCAGGTGGGGAGGGAGAGTAGAACGTCTAAACTGCCAGCTAGCAGGCCGGATGAGTCACACGCTAGCCACGCCCATGCCCAAGTGGCAGTTGGAACAGAGTGCTTTTTCAGGTGGGGAGGGGGAGTAGAGCATCTAACTCCTTAGCATCAGAGCGTGTGAATAATAATATAAGAAATACTAATGATCTGACGGTCATTTCGAAAAATCCTTTCTTAGTGAGCACCTAGAAGCCAAGAGGAATATACGTGCCAAATTTTAAGTTTTGTGGGCTTTACAGTTTTGGAGGTTTGGTGATGATGCATGAGTGGTATTTTAGATATGTCCCACCAAGTGGTGGGTTTCAAATATTTTTAGAACCTCTTCTGTAGGTGTGGCCTGCTTTGTGGGAGTGGCTTGCCAGCCATGTGACCAGGTGGGAGTGGCTTGCCAGCCATGTGACTGGGTGGGCGTGGCCAACTTGTAAAATGTGGTGAAACTCACTTAACAACGCTCTTGCTTAGCAACCAAAATGTTGGCTCAGAAACTCTGGCATTTGAAGCAGGCAAGTCTTAAAGCTGTCAAGTTACAAGACCCTTGCACCCCTAACCCTTTAGGAAAAAAAAACCCAGGGGTGTTCAAACTTGACAGCTTTAAGACTTGTGGACTTCAACTCCCAGAATTCTTCCTCCAGTCCTGTTGGCTCAGGAACTCTGGCATTGAAGTGTGCAAGTCTTAAAGCTGTCAAGTTACAAGACCCTTCCACCCCTAACCCTTTAGGAAAAAAAAAAAACCAGGGGTGTTCAAACTTGACAGCTTTAAGACTTGTGGACTTCAACTCCCAGAATTCCTCCTATGATGTGCGGACGGGCGGGGGGAAGGAGCTGGAACCGGTTCTAAACAGCACTGGAGATTTGTGGAACCTCTTCTATAGAAGAGCTTAGAACTGGCAGGAACCCACCCCTGATTCCACCATTATTATTTTTATAAACAACTCAAGGTGGAAAAGATGTCTAATATGTTTTTCCTCCTCGTATTTTGCCCATAACAGCAACCCTTTGAGGTGGGTTGGACTAAGAGAGTCACTGGCCCAAGTTTACCCAGCCAGCTTTCTCATGCCTAAAGCCGAACTAGAACTCAAGAGTCACCTGGTAATTGGTCCAAAGTCACCCAGCCAAGCTTTTATACCTAAGGCAGGACTAGAACTCACCGTCTCCTACGCAGTGATTGGCTCAAAGACCCCCAGCTGGCTTTTGTGCCTAAGGCGGAACTAGAACTCACCGTCTCCTAGTGATTGGCTCAAAGTCACTCAGCCCGGCTTTCACGCCTAAACCGGGGCTAGAACTCACCATCTCCTGGTTTCTGGGCTAATACTTTTAACCACCAGACCAAAAACTGCCTTTGAATTCATTCGTTTCCTGGCTCTGCCAAATCCGCTGAGCCCTAAATTAAAGAGATTGAGCTGGGTTTGCATCCTGAGATAAACCACAAGGGGTGGGGGGGGGAGCACAAACCCCAATCTATCCAAGTTGGCATCTAGGTTTCAAAACAACCACAACTTCACACAGCTTTGGCAAAGACACAGCTCCAAGTTAGCTGGTTTCCTTTTAGGAAAACCCAGCCAGGGGTTTGGAAAAAAAAAACAAACCCTCCCCACGATAATATTTATTTGGGGAGGGGGGGGCGGAGCCATGCCGAGGGCCTTTTTCCAGCTGGCAAAGGAGGAGGGCTGAGTTGGCACAGCCCGACAAAGAGAGGGAAACGCAACAAAGGAAGGTTTGATTGGAAACACACAAGAGGCTTTGTGTTTACACCACAGGTTTCCTGACGCCACCGAAAGACCGTTTTGCCCAGAGAGAGGGTGCCTTGCACACAAGCAGAAGGGGAGGGGGGTCAGCCCCCAGACCCCTCCCACCTGCCCTCTAACAGGGGGGCCTTCCCCATTTTGCAAGGCTCCCCTTTATTTAATGGGGAGGGGACTGCAGGGTGAGTTTTGCAGGAGAAGAAACGACAATCCCCACAATTCTTCTTTGGCTCAGCTGCCAGCTGCCCCTTTGTTTTCTTCACACAATAGTTGGGATATTTTTAA
>NW_028261391.1:3427821-3485321 GCF_051295495.1 Thamnophis sirtalis
CTCCCCTGGTCCTTCTTTTCATTAAACTAGACATTCCCAGTTCCTGCAACCGTTCTTCATATGTTTTATCCTCCAGTCCCCTAGTCCTCTTGGTTGCTCTTCTCTGCACTCTTTCTAGAGTCTCCACATCTTTTCTACATCGTGGAGACCAAAACTGGATGCAAATATTCCAAGTGTGGCCTTATAGAGGCCTTATAAAGTGGCATTAACCCTTCACGTGATCTTGATTCTCTCCCTCTGTTTATGCAGCCTAGAACTGTGTTGGCTTTTTTGGCAGCTGCTGCCCACGGCTGTCTCCTATTTAAATGGTTCTCCACTAGGACTCCAAGAGGTGCGTTCCACATAATTCTACCTCCAGTTCGCCATGTGTCAAAACTGTGAGGGTGCACAGACAGATGCTTGTTTCACTCACATGCGCACCTTCCGCACATGCGGGCGGGTCTTCTGCGCATTGGCTTTGCTCGTGCATGCGGCTTGCATGCATGCACACGGCTTAGAAAACGTGGCTAAATAGGACAGCATTGGGGCGGTCTGATTCTCCCGAACCGGTCTAAACCGCCTGAAGACGACCACTGATTCCAAGCCTATTATTCTATATTCTCTGCCCAAAAGATCCTCTTTGGTTCAGGTGGGCGGAGGGGGCCAGAGCATCTCTTGTGGGGCCGTGATGTTGCCATGAGCCAGGCCTGCCAGGAAGGCTGCAGCTGCTGAGGTATGGCTGGCAAAGGGCTTTGCCAGTTGCTTCCTGTTTGCTCATGCAAATTCCCCAGGTGTCCCTGGGCGAGTCGGAGCCTGCGCTGGGTGGAAAGATCCTTCGCGGCTGCTGGCTTCCTGCTCGGTTTGCAGCATGGAAATATTCCTTCTTGCCACAAGGGGCAAGGCCCGAAAGTGGGAGGGAGGGGAAAGGGGAAGAGGCAATGGATGGATGATGGATGGAAGGATGGATGGAAGGAAGGAAGGAAGGAGGAATAAAGATCTGACCAAGAGGGAGGGAGGGAAGGAAGGAAGGAAGGAACGAAGGAAGGAAGGAGGAACGAAGGAAGAAGAGACCTGATCCAGAGGGAGGAAAGGAACGAAGGAAGGAAGAAGAGACCGGATCCAGAGGGAGGGAAGGAAGGAGAGATCTGACCCAGAGGGAGGGAGGGAGGGAGGGAAGGAAGGAAGGAAGGAAGAAGGAAGGAGAGACCGGATCCAGAGGGGGTGAAGGAAGGAAGGAAGGAGAGATCTGACCCAGAGGGAGGGAGGGAAGGAAGGAAGGAAGGAAGGAAGGAAGGAAGGAAGGAAGGAAGGAAGGAAGGAAGGAAGGAAGGAAGGAAGGAGGAACGAAGGAAGAAGAGACCTGTAACAATGTTATACCTGTGTTTTTAAATCATACTGTAAAACGTGATTGGTTGCTGTTTCCTCAATGAGCCATAAGAGGGAGCCAGAATGACTGTTAGCTCTCTGTTATGTTAGATGCTGGGCTGATCTGATCTGAGTGTTTTTTGGAAGCTGGCTGTTAGAAAGTGCCGTGAGCTATTGTAAGTTTTGCAACTGCTAGCAAACTTTGAGTACCGGACTGTTTGTATGATTATGGACTATGTTATTTGGATTATCCCTTAACTGAAAGACGTTGATGACTGACTGTCTTATCCATGTATGACTTGGACTGTTTAATGGACTCTGATACCTCTATTTCCATGAAAGTAAAAGCCTATTTAAACTGCAGAGTCTCTGTATGCTGGTTTGTGTGTTCTCCAACACAACTCTCACAACGCTTCGCTGAACGTACTCGCTCTCCCAACGGGGAGCTTACCTAACACTGGTTATGGGCCCGGAGTGTACCATTGTAGCTAAAGGAAAGCTAAACTGGGAGCTTACCTAACAGCCAGCAAGCCACTCCCACAAAACAGGCCACACCTACAGAAGCCAGCTGGTCTTTGGGTTTTCAGCACTCCGGCGCATGGAAATGCAGGGGCATGCATGCGCATTCTGGTTTGGACACCCGTTACCGTAAAGGTTCACCATCACTGGCGTAGGGCCTCCCGCTTGAGCGAGGGGTTGGACTAGATGACCTACAAGGTCCCTTCCAACTCAATGAACCTGTTAAATCACGGAAGGAAGCATCCCGAGGAAGGGAAGTCCTTGTGCTGGATTGCAGCCTTCCTGCAGCCTTCGGAGCTTCGCACTCTGCCTGATTTGCACAGAAGTCATAAACGGGGCTAAACTGCGCTTCAAACTGGGGGAGTTTCTCGTCCGGGCACAGCTGGTCCTCCTTTCAGCTCTTCCCATGCCCGGAAAGCCGCCTGCGCTTGGCTCGATCACGTCCTGATGCACTCTTTCCAAGCTGCCGAAAGTCGGTTTCGTCCGAAACAGAAGCTTCTTGTGTCCAGAGAACAAGGGTGGCTGTGTGTGGCAAGGGAGAGGCGTGGCCGCACAAACACACAAACACACCCGGGTGTGTAGGTATGTGCCTGCATGCTTGGGGCTGGGCCACTCCCTCCAGGGACTTTTCCTCAGGGCTGACTCAAAGGTGCTGGGAGTGGCATTGCCAAGGCAATGGGCTGGGGGCCCCGCCCGGCCTTCCCTTCATTGCTCTTCCACCCGCGTGTGCAAATCGTCCTCTCGTTCCGCAGCTAAAAGTTGCAGAGGAGGAAGTTTTCCCACAACACAAGTGCATGCTTCTAGCTGTGGTTTGCATGCTTTCAATCGCACTCTTTGTGTTTTGGATTGCAAAAAACACTGTGTAGATTAGGGGTGTCCAACTGTTGTGGCCCGCCAGAGGCAGATCTGGAGAGTTGAGGAGGTTGGGGAGGAAGATGGGCCAGTCCTGGAGTCTGGGGAAGGCTCTGATGAGGGCTCTGTGTCGGAGGCAGAGAGAGGGCCAGGGCCGTCCGACAGTTATCAGCTGCCTTCGGAGTTGGATATCAGTGGGGCAGAAGAACAGCTGGAGCCTGTTCCCAGTGTGCCAGAGGTGGGTTCCTACCAGTTCGCACCAGTTCGGTAGAACCGGTTCGTCAAATCTACCCAACCGGTTAGAAGAGGTTCCACCAGTGGACCCGGAAAGCAGGCCACCATCTACAGAAGAGGTTCCAAAAAATTTTGAAACCCACCACTCAGACAGACAGACAGACAGACTCACACAGAGAGAGAAAGAGAAAGACAGGAAGAAAGAAAGAAATAAAAAAGAAAAAAAGAAAGAAAAAGTGAGAGAGATGAAAGAAAAAAAGGAAAAAGGGACAGAGAGACAAAAGGAAGGAAAAAGAGAGAGAGAGAGAGAGAGAGAAAAAAAAAACACATGGCTGGCAAGCCACTCCCACCAGGTCACATGGCCAGCAAGCCACTCCCACAAAGGAGGGCATACCCACAGAGTGGGTTCGAACATTTTTTGAAACCCACCTCTGCAGTGTGCGCATGCGCAGAGTGGCCAGAGGAAGGGAACAGCTAAAGAACAGGGGTCGACTTGGGAATAAGACCACAGGTGGATGATGAATGGCCCCTCCCAGAGGGAATACAAGAGGGGTGAAAGGGGAGTGGGATTTTGCAGGAAACAATTCGTTCCTTTGTTTCGGGAGTGTGAAGATCTGTCCGTGAATCCCAGAGACTCTGTGCCCAGCCTTTCCTTGCACAGCACCTCATTTGGACAATATTTACATGGCCGCTTTCCAAGCTAGATAAGGTCTGTGGTCATCAATACGCCTTTGAAAGACTGTTTGCCAGGCCTTGGCTGAAGGTGAAGGAGAGGAATCCACATGCATTTAATAAACAGAGTTTGGTGGAGACCAGGAATCTGCTTCGTGCTTTTTGGGGAAGCCTAAGTCGGAACACCGTGTTCCTAACGGCTGCAGTGATTCCCTTAACAACTGCGGCAAGCAAGGTCGTAACTCAAGGACAACCTGTATTCACAGCCAAGCAAGTGCGCCATCGACATGCTTAGCAAGTGACACTAATGCCAATCAAGTCAGCTTACTGTCCTCAGCAGTTTGAAAGTACTATTAGCCTCCTCCTTTCCACCACCAAGAGAGCATGCCAACTAGCTTATTTCAATTCAGTACAGAGCTGGAAGGGACCTTCGAGGTCTTCTAGTCCCACCCTCTACCAAGGCAAGAGACCCTACACCATTCCAGACAAGTGGTTGCCCAGTCTCTTCTTAAAAAATATTGAGATGTGGAGACTCTGGAAAGAGTGCAGAGAAGAGCAACGAAGAAGATTAGGGGACTGGAGGCTAAAACATACGAAGAACGGTTGTAGGAACTGGGAATATCTAGTTTAACAGAAAGAAGGACCAGAGGAGACATGATAGCAATCTTCCAATATCTCAGGGGTTGCCACAAAGAAGAGGGAGTCAAACTATTCTCCAAGGCACCTGAGGGCAGGACAAGAAGCAATGGGTGGAAACTAATCAAGGAGAGAAGCAACTTAGAACTGAGGAGAAATTTCCTGACAGTGAGAACAATTAATCAGTGGAACAATTTTTTTCTCCAGAAGTTGTGAATACCCCAACACTCGAAGTCTTTAAGAAGATGTTGGATAGCCATTTGTCTGAAACGGTATAGGGTTTCCTGCCTAGGCAGGGGGTTGGACTAGAAGACCTCCAAGGCCCCTTCCAACTCTGCTATTGGATTGTATTTATCCAGAAACAAGGACTAAGGGTAACATGCTAGCAGTGCTCCAATCTTTGAGGGGCTGCCCCAAAGAAGAGGGAGTCAAACTATTCTCCAAGGCACCTGAGGGCAGGACAAGAAGCAATGGGTGGAAACTAATCAAGGAGAGAAGCAACTTAGAAACAAGGAGAAATTTCCTGACGGTGAGAACAATCAATTAATGGAACAGAAGTTGCCTCCAGAAGTTGTGGGAGCTTCATCCCTGGAAGCTTTTCAAGAGACTGAACTGCCATTGGTCAGAAATAGCGTAGGGTCTCCTGCTTGGGCAGGGGGTTGGACTAGATGACCTACAGGTCCCCTTCCAACTCTGTTATTCAGCTCTGGATTGTACAAAATCCAGTAACCCCACCTTGTGGAAGCTGTAATTTACAAAGAATTGGGCAACGGCCAGGATAAATCAGAACTAATCTCCAATGTCTTTCTAAAACAGGCTTCCCCAACTTTTTCCGACATTACACAAAATCTCTTTCCAGGAATGTTCTCTTTACTGTTGATCAGAGAGTCCTGAGTTCAAGGTCCCTGTTGTGACTGGGTAAGAGGTTTGTTATCTGTTAAAAACCTTCACTGATGGAGCACCCACAATCTCTGGAGGGAAGCCGTTCCACTGGTTTATTGTTTTCAGGAAATTCCTCCTTAATCCCAAGTTGTTTCTCTCCATTTTCTTCTTTTCTTCTTTTCTTCCTTCCTTCCTTCCTTCCTTCCTTCCTTCCTTCCTTCCTTCCTTCCTTCCTTCCTCCCTCCCTCCCTCCCTCCCTCCCTCCCAGAATCATGGGACTGCAAGGGACCTCAGAGGTCTTCTAGTCCAACCCCTTGCTCAAGCAGGAGACCCCATACCATCTCAAACAAGTCACCAATCTCTCCTTTAAAACCTCCAGTGATGGAGCACTCACAACGTCTTGTGGCAAGCAGTTCCACTGGTTAATTGTTCTAAACTTTTAGCAAGTCTCTCCTTAGTTCCAGCTTGCTTCCAGCTTCCCAAACTTCAATTATTATTTTTTTACTACCGTTTCTGTGGGCATGGCTTGGTGGGTGTGGCAGGGACAGGATACTGCAAAATCTCCTTTCCCACACTACTCTGGGGCCAGCCAGAGGTGGCATTTGCCGGTTCTGCGAACTACTCAAAATTTTCGCTACCGGTTCTCCAGAACCTGCTGGATTTCACCTCTGGTTGCTTCTCTCCTTGATTAGTTTCCACCCATTGCTTCTTGTTCTGCCCTCAGGTGCTTTGGAGAATAGCTTGACTCCCTCTTCTTTGTGGCAACTCCTGAGATATTGGGAGACTGCTATCATGTCTCCCCTAGTCCTTCTTTTCATTAAATTACAATACAATACAATACAATACAATACAATACAATACAATAGCAGAGTTGGAAGGGACCTTGGAGGTCTTCTAGTCCAAACCCCTGCCTAGGCAGGAAGCCCTATACCGTTTCAGACAAATGGCTATCCAACATCTTCTTAAAGACTTCCAGTGTTGGGGCATTCACAACTTCTGGAGGCAACTTCTGTTCCAGTGATTAATTGTTCTCACTGTCAGGAAATTTCTCCTCAGTTCTAAGTTGCTTCTCTCCTTGATTAGTTTCCACCCATTGCTTCTTGTTCTGCCCTCAAGTGCTTTGGAGAATCGTTTGACTCCCTCTTCCTTGGGGCAACCCCTGAGATATTGGAAGACTGCTATGCTGTCTCCCCTGGTCCTTCTTTTCATTCAACTAGACATTCCCAGTTCCTGCAACCGTTCTTTGTATGTTTGAGCCTCCAGTCCCCTAATCCTCTTCATTGCTCTTCTCTGCACTCTTTCTAGAGTCTCCACATCTTTTCTACATCGTGGCGACCAAAACTGGATGTAAATATTCCAAGTGTGGCCTTTCCAAGGCCTTATAAAGTGGTATTAACCCTTCACGTGATCTTGATTCTCTCCCTCTGTTGATGCAGCCTAGAACTGTGTTGGCTTTTTTGGCAGCTGCTGCACACGGCTGGCTCCTATTTAAATGGTTGTCCACTAGGACTCCAAGATCCCTCTCACAGTTACTCCTATTGAGCAAGGTAACACCTATACTGTCCCTGTGCATTTCGCTTTTCTTGCCTAAATGTAGAACCTGACTCTTTTCACCCTTGAATTTCACTTTAGCCCAAGGAGTATGGATTAGCCCTATCCATGCTCCTTGGTCAAGAGAAACTGGCCTTTGATGGAGACCCTCCTCCTCCATGAGCAATGGGGAGCAGAGCCGAGAAAATATCCTCACTCACCCACCCTTCCAGGATCCCTGGAGCTGAGCCCGTTACGTGTGCAGTCCGACGGGCAGCCAAGCTCAGGCTAAAAGCTATTTAATCAGCATCAGCTCAGAGGCTGGCAGTCAAATCATGACCTTGAGGTGCATCGCCTGGATCTCAGCCAGACCGCATCCCCTCCCCGGTTGGTCTCCTGTTCCACGATACCATTTTGATCTCTCCAGCTCTCCCCAACTGCAAAATAAAATAAAATAAAAGCAACCCCCAAAACCCGACACTAACTTTGGGGAAGAATGCACGGGTACAAATGATAACGGTTTGTATTTTTCCTACCAGCTGCATGCTTTGCAGAATTACAGGAAGTCCTCGCCTTACGGCACACCGCGGGGTCCAAAAATGTCTGTGGCTAATGGTGGGTTCTGGATCCCGGTCCAACCGGTACACTCAGAATGGGCCCGGCGGCGTCCAAATGGACGCACGCAGCGCACGCATTCGTCTTAGCGCCCCCGCGACACCCCAGCTGATCGGCAGAGTGTCGCGCAGGTGGTGTACGCGCCGTGCGCATTTTGCAGAAGCGCCGAAGACTCAAAAGACCATAAGGAGCTTGGGTGGGTGGGTGGGCCCTCCGGAGCACTGTACCGGAACGGTATCCGGTGCTCCAGGCAGGCTCCGGTACACCTGTATCGGGGCCTACCGCCGGCAACCCACCACTGGGCTAACAGGATGTTTCTTTGCTAAATTTTGTGACCTATCTCGCCACAGCTGTGGGATACCCACCCTCTTTTAAAACTTGGTCCTGCCTGAAGATTGGAGCAAGGGAATAACCTATGCTGAGAATTTCTGCCTCGTTTGTATTTCATGGAATGGGTGAGAGGGTTGGGGCCTACCAGCAGACAGAGGAGCTGGCAGAAGATTCGGAGAGTGAGGAGGTTGGGGAGGAACCTGGGCCAGTCCTGGAGTCTGGGGAAGACTCTGATGAGGGCTCTGTGTCGGAGGCAGAGAGGGGGCCAGGGCCGTTCGACAGTTATCAGCCGCCTTCGGAGTCAGACATAAGTGAGGCAGAAGAACAGCTGGAGCCTGTTCCCAGTGTGCGCATACGCAGAGTTGCCAGACGAAGGGAACAGCTAAAGAACAGGGGTCGACTTGGGAGTAAGGCCACAGATGGAGAATGAATGGCCCCTCCCAGAGGAAATAAAAGAGGAGCGACAGGGGAGTGGAGTTTGCAGGAGACAATTAGTTCGCTTCATTGGTTCGTGACTCTCTGAGGCTCCTTGCTTCTTGACAAGGAGTTTGCTTCATGCTCTCAGGAAGCCTCAGTCGGAACAGAGGGTTGGATTTGAGGACATCAAGAAAGTCAATGGATATTAAAAAACGGGACCAGGGGCGTTGACCGCCCAGCTGTCGGTCCCATCTTGACTTTTTTGACTTCCTTTCGTGCAAACTCCTTCTCGCTGTCTTTCAACCTTTCCAGTGAGGAATTCTATGTAGTGGTTAAGGTGCTGGCCTAGAAAGCAGGAGACCGAGAGTTCTCGTCCTGTCTTAGGCATAAAAGCCGGCTGGGTGAGTTAGGGCCAATCGCCAGGAGACCGAGAGTTCTAGTTACCCCTTAGGCAGGAAAGCTGACTGAGTGATATTGGGTCAATCGCCAGGAGACGGGGAGTTCTAGTTTCCGACTTAGGCATGAAAGCAAGCTGGGTGACTTTGGGCCAATCCCCGAAGTCACCCAGTTCTAATCCCACCATAGGCAACGAAAGCCAACTGGGTGACTTTGGGCCAATTACCAAGAGAAGGCGAGTTCTAATCCCGCCTTAAGCAGGAAAGCCGGCTGGGTGACTTTGGGCCAATCCCCAGGAGGCTCGTGAGTTCTAGTCCCGCATTAGACGTGAAGGCGTGTTTTAGAGAAAACAGGCGGAGTATTAGATATTTGGCACAAATAATAAAGCTGGGATAAAAATCAGGTAAACAAAGCAAATAAAGATAAATTGTCACATTTCTCCATCTGGCTGCGGTCTTAAAAGATCTCCCTCCACCTAGGTCCTTTGGCCGGTGTGAGGTCAGCGGGCAGGACCAAGTGTGCCTAAAGGGAGTTATGGCAAACATGATTTCTTCCCCTCCACCCCCCCCCAAGTGTCGGAGCGATCCAGCGGGGACATTTGAGCCCATTATCGGAGACCACAGCAAGGCCCTTTCCAAAGCCGGCTCCTGCATCCGGAGACAGAAGCCAATCGTGGCGTTCCCATCGAGCTGCCGTAACAATCCTGGGCAGGAGGCAGGCAGGCAGGCTTGGCGGGCAGCCCAGGCCCCCCGACGCCCACACCGCCTGTCTCGCTTGCCGGTTGCAGATGATCAATATTGTGCTTCTCCTTGCGAATGTGGCGCATTGCAGGTTTCGGCGGGTGGAGAAGGAGCGGGATGAGTCTGAACAGGCTGGGGGGGAAAGGCAGCTCCGGCAGGAAGACGGATTTGTGGGCTGGCGTGTTTTCTGTCTGTGTGTGTGTGTGTTATCGATGGGCTCATACCGTTCGGAGCAGGGGTGTCAAACTCAATTTTATTGAGAGCCGCATCGGAGTTGTGTTTGACCTCAGAGGGGGGTGGAGGATGGGGTGGGTGTGACCCAGAGGTGGGTTCCTACCAGTTCGCACCTATTCGGTAGAACCGGTTCGTCAAATCTACCGAACCGGTTAGAAGAGGTTCCACCAGTGGACCAGGAAAGCAGGCCACACCTACAGAAGAGGTTCCAAAATTTTTTGAAACCCACCCCTGGTCCTTGGATATGATTATTCTACACTATCATGCTCCTATTTATAAAACTCGGTGCCTCTGTGAAAGGTAAGGATGACTACTGCGTTTGTGGCGCAATCAGAACATTGCGTGTGTTGAAGTTGTTTTAACGCAAACCAAAGATGCCTTTTAAAAACAAGTTTACATCATATTCTTATGCATGCCAGTGCTGTGTGAGAGGTAATTTAAGGTGGTTCTGACAAGTGTCGTTGGCATCTTCATATCCGGTCACATGGGCGGCAAGCCACTCCCATCCGGTCACATGGGCGGCAAGCCACTCCCACAAAGGAGGCCACACCCACAGAGTAGGTTCAAACAATTTTTGAAACCCACCACTGGTGTGACCAGAGCGGGCATGGCCTGCTCGATGTCACTCATTTCGGGGGGGCCCTGTGGTGGCCCAAGCCCTCCACTAGAGAAACCGGGCTCCTGAGCTCCATTTTCGGCTGTGCAGGCCTCCTGCGACCCTCTACCAGCGGAAACTGGAGCTTTGGGAGGGGCAGTGGGATTCAGCCGGTTTGTACGGGTTTAGAAGAACCAATTGTTGCAAAGAGTCTCCGTACGGCCCATTCATCATGACAGGTAGCTGCAGAGCCCGCGCGGAGGCTCTGGGAGGGCAAAAAACGGGCAGTGTGGAAATGGGACCATTTCTGGCTTCTAGAGGGCCTCCGGAGGCTGGGGGAGGTTGGCCAGCCCTCCCGGAGGCTCAAGGAAATCCTCCAGAGCCCCCCGTCCCCTATAGTGCAGGAGGCAGGTAGGCCACGCCCACCTGGCCACACCCACCCCGCAACAGGGCAGAGAACCGGTTGCTAACGTTTTTCAATCCCACCCCTGCACAGGACCTCAGAGATGCTACCATGGTTGTAAGTCTGTAAAACAGTCCTCCGTCCCTTTTTTTCAACGGTGTCGTAACTTTGAACGGTCACTAAATGAAGTGTTATAAGTGGGACACTACTTGTATAGCCGTCTTCTGGCAAACGCACGCCACGGGCAGTGGTGGTTAATAGAGGGGCCGCTAAACACAAAGCGACAGCCACAGTTGTGTGTTCGGAGCCAGGGTTTTCAATCGCAAGGTTGTGACTCCCTTTTAGGGGGATATCAGGCGTGTTCGTCTCCTCTCTTTATAGAAATAAATAAAAGCGGGATATAAATAAATGAATAAAAACCTTCTGAGCCTCTTTGCTGCCACCCGGTGGTGGGACAGAGTTCAGCAACCCACATGAGATGGAATCCTCTTAGTGGGCATGTCATATTGTACAGGCAGTCCTCGGCTTACAACAGTTCATTCAGTGACCGTTTCGAAGTTACAACGGCACCGGAAAAAAGGTGACTTGTGGCCGTTTTTCACACTTACGACCGATGCAGCATGATTCAAACTTCAGACGCCTGGCAACTGGTTCGTATTTATGACGTGTCCTGGGATCCCCTTTTGCAACGTCCTGACGAGCAAAATCAATTGGAGAAGCCAGATGATTTAACAAGGGGGCTTGTTAAACGTGACAACTGCAGTGATTCATTTAACAACCGGGCCCCCAGAAAGGTCGCCAAATGGGGCAAAATTCACTTGACACCACATGTCTCACTTAACAACAGAAATGTGGGGGCTCGATTGTGGTCGTAAGTCGAGAACTACCTGCAATCTGGCGTATCGGTCTCCTGGAAATGCAGCACCTTAAAAGAGCTGCTTGTGATTTGCGAAGCAATTCCGACAGAGCCACCTGCTATCCAGTGCATTCAGACAATAAATGCGGCTATAATTTTAGCATCCTTTGCCCCCCACCCCCCCTGTGAATTACATGCTACAGCACGCATGACCGTCCCCACAGTGAGGCCCAGTGCCGGGCCAAACCGACAGAGCTATGAAGGTGTCTTGGCACGCACACAGGTAAATTGAAAGGAAAAACATGCAGCCAGCCATGCTGGGCTTGAAAAAGCAAATGTGGCTTAGTGCTCTGAGAAAGGAATCTTGGTAGGTGCCCTGCTTGAGCAGGGGGTTGGACTAGAAGACCTCCAAGGTCCCTTTTCTCTGTTCTTCTTTTAATTATAAGTGTACTGAGCCTGCAGGGTCAGCTAAAGAGTCGGAGGTGTAAAGTACCCAGATCTGCTTCAGTGGTGGGTTCCATCCGGTTCGCTCCGGTATGAGCGTACCGGTTGAGAGCAGCGGCCACCGTACCGGAACGGTGGCTCGTTTGGCCCACCCGCGCTCCTTACCGCTTTTTGAGGGATACGGGACAATTGTGCACACAGCTGAGCAGCTGAGTGTTGCAGGGCGGTGGCATGCGCATCTGTGCGCAGCGTGCCGAGGATGCCCGGCCTGGTCGCAGTGTACGGGATCCGGAATCCACTCTGGTCTGTTTTCGACACAGGACCCATTATAACCTCACGGCATGAGGCTGGCGCATGCAGGCCGGACCATGTGTTATGCCCAGGAATCAAGCGGTTGAGAGCCGGCCGATGACAGATCCCGGCAATCTGATTACAATCTGGGATCCCTCCAGGTCGGGACCTGTTTTTCCTGCCCGGGGCTCAGCTTAAGAGCAGGGCCAGCCTTGCGATAATTACGCCACGGTGGTGGTTTGGTGTAAAAATTCACCTCGCTGTGTGCTCTCCTACCGCCGGGCTGTGCAACCTGGCATTATCGTTAATTATCGCGTCGGCTCTGCTTTCCAGAAGGTCGTCATTGCCTGGGCTGTTTCCCACCGGGGACGGCAGTGGGCACCGCATTTAGAAAGGGCTCCGTGCAAAGCGTGTGTGTGTGGTACGAAGGGACGCCTGGCGCAGCGCTGGCGTCTGTCTCCTTAGCCAAGCACTTAAGCTCTCTCTCTCTCTCTCTCTCCCTCCCTCTCTCTCCCTCCCGAAGATATCTCGGTCCTAAGCCATGTACGGCTTTAAAGGTAATAACCAGCACCTTGAATCGTGCTCGGAGACCAATAGGAAGCCAGTGCAGCTCGCGGAGGATAGGTGTAATGTGGGTGTACCTAGGTACACCCAGTATCGCTTGCGCGGCTGCATTCTGGACTAATTGTAGTCTCCGAACACTTTCCAGGGGCAGCCCCATGTAGAAGATCTCTCTACCTACAGAGCTGCACACGGGCCCCTCCCCTCGCCCATCAGCCTTGGCAGAACCTGAACTCAGCTCCCCAGAGACCTTGTCAAGGCCTGTTTTTCTTTCCACTTCTGGCCTCCAAACTTTAAGACTTGTTGGGCTTCAACTCCCAGAACAGACAAACAATTGTTCGGCTAAGCTTTTTGTCATTGCGTGGCAACAGAGACACATATGCACCAGAGGCTGGTTCGGATTGGGCGAACCAGTAGCGGCGTGGTGGTGGCGGGAGGCTCCGCCCACCCACCAAGACGCTTTTGCGCCTGCGCAGAAATCTTGTGCACAAGGGCAAGCATCAGCGAACCGGGATTTGCAAACCTGATAGGTGTCTGCACCCTTAATGCAATGCGCACATGACGCTCCCGGTGTCTTGACTCCTACACTTGCATGCGCAACTCTCCTGCGCTCCCCCCATGTGTGTAACCCTTCCCCTCCCCCTGCGCCCCATTTTGGGGCTAGTAGGACTCTCAGCAACCTCCTGGGACCAAAAATGAGCCCTGGGAGGTCATTTTTGCACATCCCTGTGCCCCCCCATCCCCAAGTCTCCCACATGCGCCCCTCCCTACGCGCATGAGTGGCAGAGACCGAAAAACCACCTGGCCGCCGGGAGGCGTGCGTGCATGCGCGCTTGAGCTGAGCTGGGGCGGTGGCTCGCATGCCCGTGGAAAGGGCTCTGCATGCTACTTGTGGCACACATGTCATAAGTTTGCCATTACGCGTGTCATAGGTTTGCTAAGGTCTCCTGCTTTGAGCCGGGGTTAGACTAGAAGACCTCCAAGGTCCCTCCCCACTCTGCTATTCTGTTGTTGTTGTTTTTTCCCGCAGAGATTAAAAATAATTTTTAAATCTCACTCTTAGATGCCAGAGGTCTTAGCCTAAACTCATCTTTTATTATGTTCCATTTCGGGGTGCGCAGGGAAGGCAAAATGAGATTCCGTCTCGTCTCTCTTTTCTTTATGCAAACCGCCAGGGGACAATGAAAACGTTATTTAACGATTGCAAAGGCGACATTTGCGTGTGCAACAATGACCCACGTGGAATGAGATCACCGCTGAATTGCCACGCTCACGGAAGCTGCGTCCCAGGGCTGAGATATTTGCACGCTGCTGTGACACGAAAGTCAGCTTTGTTTCCCTTCTACCCAGCACCCACTAACATGCCAGTACCGAAATCTGTGATTATTTATAGCCTTTCCTTTGAAGTACAATGCAATACAATAGCAGAGTTGGAAGGGACCTTGGAGGTCTTCTAGTCCAACCCCCTGCCTAGGCAGGAAACCCTCTACCGTTTCAGACAAATGGCTATCCAACATCTTCTTAAAGACTTCCAGTGTTGGTGCATTCACAACTTTTGGAGGCAACTTCTGTTCCACTGGTTAATTGTTCTCACTGTCAGGAAATTTCTGCTCAGTTCTAAGTTGCTTCTCTCCTTGATGAGTTTCCACCCATTGCTTCTTGTCCTGCCCTCAGGTGCCTTGGAGAAGTTTGACTGCCTCTTCTTTGTGGCAACCCCTGAGATATTGGAACATTGCTATTATGCCTAGAACTGTGTTGGCTTTTTTGGCAGCTGCTGCACACGGCTGGCTCCTATTTAAACGGTTCTCCACTAGGACTCCAAGATCCCTTTCACGGTTACTACTATTGAGCCAGGTACCACCTATACTGTACCTGTGCATTTCATTTTTCTTGCCTAAATGTAGAACCTGACTCTTTTCACCATTGAATTTCATTTTGTTAGATAGTACCCAATGTTCAAGTTTGTCAAGATCCTTCTGTATCTTGAGCCTGTCTTCTGGAGTGTTGGCTATTCCTGCCAGCTTGGTGTCATCTGCAAATTTGATGAGTTCCCCATTTATCCCCTTATCCAAATCATTGATGAAGATGTTGAAGAGTCCTGGGCCCAAAACAGAGCCTTGGGGTCCCCCACTGCATACTTCCCTCCATGAAGATGCAGTTCCATTGAGGACGACACGTTGAGTGGGGTTGGTCAGCCAGTTACGAATCCATCTGGTGGTGATGCTGTCCAACCCACATTCTTCTACTTTATCTAGTAATAGATTATGGTCTACCTTATCAAATGCCTTACTGAAGTCCAAGCAAACTATATCGACGGCATTCCTCTGGTCCACTAATTTTGTCCCTTTGTCAAAGAATGCAATAAGATTAGTCTGTTTCTGACAAACCCATGTTGGCTTTTGGCTATTACTTTGTTTACTTCTAGGTGTTCGCTAATTCGTGTTCTGAAGTGGTGAGAAAAAAATCAAATCCGTGGCTGCGAATTCAAGCTCCACCCATCTTCATGCAGGTAGTCCTCGACTTACGACCACAATGGGGCCCAAAATTCATGTTGCCGAGTGAGAATTCTGTTAAGTGAGTTTTGCCCCATTTTAGGATTTTCCTGGCCACGTTTGTTAAGTGAATCACTGCCGTTCTTAAGTTAGTAACACGGTTGTTAAGTGAATTTGTCTTTCCGGTTGACTTTTCTTGTCAGAAGGTCACAAAAGGTAATCCTGTGATCCTGGAACAATTAACGGAATAACAAGAGTTCAAAGGGACCTTGTAGGTCATCTAGTCCAACCCCCCGCCCAAGCAGGAAACCCGACACCATTTCTGACCGATGGCAGACCAGTTTCTTCTTGAAAGCCTCCAGGGATGAAGCTCCCACAACTTCCGAAGGCAACTTCTGTTCCATTGAATATAGAATAACAGTTGGAAGGGACCTTGTAGGTCATCTAGTCCAACCCCCTGCCCAAGCAGGAGATTCTACACCATTTCTGACCGATGGCAGTCCAGTTTCTTCTTGAAAGCCTCCAGGGATGGAGCTCCCACAACTTCCAAAGGCAAGTTCTCTTCCATGGGTTGATTGTTCTCCCTGTCAGGAAATTCCTCCTTATTTCCAGGTTGAATCTCTCCTTGGTCAGTTTTCATCCATTCTTCCTTGTCTCGTCTTCGGGTGCCTTGGAAACTGCAACCGTCGTAAATGTGAGTCACTTTTCAAGCATCCGAATGCAAATGGCGTCACCATGGGAACGCTGCAATGGTCCTGTGTGCGAAAAACGGTCATAAGCAAACTTTTTTCAGTGCCGTTCTGATTTCGAACCGCCACTAAACGAACTGTTGTTAACTCAAGAACTACAACGTATTCATTGCCCGTAAAAATGGCACGTTGATCACCCTGTGGTGTCCACTCCTTTGACATTTTTTTTTTTACAACTCCACAAGGCTTTGCTCCCTTCTGTTTAATTACAATTTTCATTTTTGCTTTTCTCTTCTTCTTTCCTTCTTCTCAAGTCTTTCTTGAGAAGAGCAACAAAGAGGATGAGGGGACTGGAGACTAAAACATATGAGGAACGGTTGCAGGAACTGGGTATGTCTAGTTTAATGAAAAGAAGGACTAGGGGAGACACGATAGCATCTTCCAATATCTCAGGGGTTGCCACAAAGAAGAGGGAGTCAAGCTATTCTCCAAGGCACCTGAGGGCAGAACAAGAAGCAATGGGTGGAAACTAATCAAGGAGAGAAGCAACTTAGAACTGAGGAGGAATTTCCTGACAGTGAGAACAATGAATCAGTGGAACAGAAGTTGCCTCCAGAAGTTGTGAATGCCCCAATACTGGAGGTTTTTAAGAAGATGTTGGATAGCCATTTGTCTGGAACGGTATAGGGTTTCCTGCCTAGGCAGGGGGTTGGACTAGAAGACCTCCAAGGTCCCTTCCAACTCTGCTATTGGATTGTATTCTTGCTGTCGTCCCTGCCAACTCTTTCATTAGATTAAACAAATGCAAATAAATCCACCCTTTGATCACGATGATCACTCACCCTCTGACGGTTAAATAAATATGCCTTGAAAGGATGCCTTCTCCTAATTAGTTCAGCTTTGCTACATAAACCACAACGGAAGCTTTGACAGATCCAAAGGGTTAGTTTGAAGCCGTTCGCTCCAAAACAGTAATTCCGCCGGTGTGACTGGTTTAATTGCTTTCAACGTCTGGGTTATAATTTTATTTATTTATTTTTGGTCAACCTTCAAGAAACACCACTAGTGGGTAGTATGTGAAGTACAGCGTATAAACAATCATTTCAAATATATATATATATATAATAATTTGTGGTCCTTTTTTCCTTCCGAGAAAGACGCGTCTGGAAGCCTTCTTTTAAAACTTTTGGGGTTCCATTAGCGCAGGAGTATCCAAACTTGGGAACTTTTAAAAGACTTTTTAACTTCAACTCCCAGAATTCCCCAAGTTTGGAAATCCTGCATTAGCACGTTTTATCTTTGCAATTATTATTTTTAAAAATTATGGCCTTCCTTTTGCAGCTTCAATAACTGCATTCACACAACCCTGCCGTGTCGGGTCAGTGAAAAACTTGCAGCGATGCGTTGGCAAATTTAAACCTTGGCATTCCATTAAACCTTGGTTTGGGTGCTGTCTTAACCCTCTTTTAAGTTTTGCTCCTTTTTAAAAATTTCTGCATGCTGACCAAGGTTTTTCCATGTGCAGTTTTTGCCTCTGGGCTGCACCAGGTTTTAATGCGAACTCAGCTCTTCTGGGGAGTTTTTTTGAAATCTGGATTTTGAAAACCAGGTTGTGCAATGACTGTAAACAGCAGAATTACAGGCTGGGATAGTTTTTCTTTTTCAGAACTTGAGAGCTTCATCCTGCATCCTGTTTTTAAGAGACTCTCTGCGCTGTATTTGGAACGGTTACTATTTCAGATAGAGTGCCCCCCAAGCTGGAGGCTCCACTTTAGCCGCCACAGATTAACCAATGCAAAAGAGCATGCTTGCCCTTTGCCGCTTTGCACCCTTTTTTGCTGCCAGAGTTATTTAGCAACCCCAAAATAAGGACTTTCAGCCTCCCCTCCGCCCAAAAAGCCCGCATGGCGTCGGAAAAAACCGACAAGCTCCGCTCCGCGCTACGAGTCCCCGTTCCGGGTTTTCCCTCCAGCTCTTTGTGCGCCGGTCTCTTCCTGGCCCCGCCTTCGCGCCTCTTTCTCCTCCCGCCCGTCCCCTTTTTCCGGCCACGCCCCACCCCTTCCTCGGCCGCCATTTCGCGGCTCTCTCCCAGCCGCTTCCCGCCAAAAGCCGCACATCATGGACGGTCCGACGTCAGCGCGGGCTAGGAACAAAGGGCGGCGGGCGGCGCATGCGCCTTGGGCGCCGCTGCTCCCGCGCTCGCCGGGCGTTTACCTTGAAATCTTAAACAATCACATTTCCGACGATTTTAAAATTTAAAAAAAGCTTTTTCAATAAATATATGACGGCTTTATTGATTGCACTCTCGCGTTTTTGCAAAGGGCATCCCCCCTCTGCCATTTTAGCGCCCGCCCAATCCTTTGCACAGTTCCAAGGAGGAAATACAAATAATGGTCCTCGCTTTATGACCACAGTGGACCCCCACGTGTATGTTGCTAAGTGAGACACTTAAGTGAGGCTGGCTGCATTTTAGGATCTTTCTTAACCGCAGCTGCTAAGTGAATCATTGCAACATGGTTGTTAAGTGAATCTGACTTCCCCATTGATCTTGGGGAAGCTGCAACGGTCGTAAATATGAACCATAAATATGAACCAGCAAATTCAGTTGTCTGAATTTTGATCACATGGTCGTAGCACGCTGCAATGGTCATAAAGAGGGGGAAAAGGGTCCTAAGGCACTTTTTTCTGTACTGTTGTGACTTTGAACTGTCACTAATGAGCTGTTGTAAGTCGAGGACTAGCTGTAAACCTGTGTATTTTTTTGCAATTTAGGAATGCAGGCCTAATTTAAGATTTGGGATGGAGCCGGGATTAGTGGATCGACATGCATGTCCACGGAGAACGACCGTTTTGAGAAGCCTCATTTATTTTGGTCGTGCCAAGCCTGCCCCCTTTTCTTTTGCAGCATGATATTAAAATCTTTATTTCCCTAAAACCTCCGGGCGGAAGGACTTCGAAACCTGTTTTTCTGCCCTTCGGAGTGTAGGAAGTTATCACCCAGCCCTCTCTCTCAGAAAAATGAAATATCCTAGGAAATATTGAAAAAGGCAGAATATTTCTCTGGATGTGAAAAAGGAAGAAACATGTTTTAAAAGACGGAATAGCTGCCTGCAGCTTCCTGCCCATCCCCGCTTTGTCAATGGGCCATTAAGAAGGCCAAGCTAGTCCACTTTACATAACAAAGAGTTCTCCCCTTCAGCTCCCAGAGTGATGGGATTAAGGCATGATAATATTGGCCCTTTACCCAACTCGCCACGTGGCATCTGAGGACTCAACCAAACCTGGATTCAAAACGCAGCCTAGAGAGTTGCCCCTGCATGGCTCCATGGGAGTCTGACAACCGATCAGAATACAAGATCAAGATCAAAGGCCAGAGAGGGCATAAAACCAGGGACTCAGCTTCGCTTCTGCCCTTCCCTTCTCTTCTTCTCCACCAACATTGAAGCATGTGATCACCTTTTCTGTTCAGGGCTCAAGCCATGTGGCCCTGTCCACCATTAAAACCATCTTTCCAAACATCCTCCATGTCTCCAGTGTCTTTTTTCCCCACTTGGAGCCGAACCCAGAAGGATATTTCTTCCAACAGGAGCAACAACGTTGAGTTACATTTCTATAACCGGCCCCACACCAAATTAAAGAGGGCTCGAGTGCGTTTATAGCAGGCACTTAACCTGGTTATTTAAATCAGCCCCTTTGGAGGGTTTGCACATTTTTAGGATTTGGCAGGATGAGTCACGAAATAGCCTGAGGTTAACCAGGAAGCAGATTTAGCAAACGGGGCAGGCAGAACCTGTGGCTCCCTTTGGCCTTAGGAAGTTTTGGTGGGAAAGCAAGCAGATTCGTTTACGCAACACGCTAAGCCTGCTTGTCGCTAACCGAGTTTGCTTGCAATTCGGTGTGTTGCATGAACCCGGTTCTGGCAGGGAAAAACATAGGCTAATGAGGAACCATGGGAAATGGCTTGTGTGAATCCAGCGTCTGTTTGAATCGATAGATTATGACAGGTAAAGGTAAAAGTTCCCCTTGCACATATGTGCCAGTCGTTCCTGACTCTAGGGGGCGCTGTTCATCTCCGTTTCAAAGCCAAAGAGCACGCGCTGTCCGAAGACGTCTCCGTGGTCATGTGGCCGGCATGACTCAACGCCAAAGGCCCACAGAACGCCGTTCCCTTCCCACCAAAGCTGGTTCCTATTTTTCCACTTGCATTTTTACGTGCTTTCGAACTGCTAGGTTGGCAGAAGCTGGGACAAGTCACGGGAGCTCCCTCCGTTACGCGGCGCTAGGGATTCGAACCTCCAAAATGCTGCCTTTTCTGATCGACAAGCTCAGCGCCTTAGCCACTGAGCCCCCACATCCCTTTATGGCAGGATATAAATCCAATCTAAGAACAGAATTGGAAGGGACCTTAGAGGTCTTCTAGTCCAACCCCCTGCTCAAGCAGGAAACTGTCTACTATTTCAGACAAACAGCTGTCCAGTCTCTTCTTAAAAATCTCCAGTGTTGGAGCACCCACAACCTCTGGTGACAAGTAGTTCCACTGGTTAATTGTTCTAAGTGTCAGTAAATTTCTGCTTAGTTCTAGTTGGTTTAAGGAGATGGAATGTCTTAACATGAATATCAGAAGAAAAGGATGAATTCAACATTTCTTTGCATCTATGATTGTATCTTTTTTTTTTAGAAATCCCAGTAATTTAACCAATAAATAAATACATTTCAATGCAAAGGATTAATAAGTATCTAATGTTTAATATACATCTAACATCCATTAATCAGGGAGGAAGGGTCCTTGCACAGCTGCACAAACTCCGCCTCTTACTATTTGCATGTGATGTCACCGCACAAGCTCCGCCTTTTCTGGCATGCACCGTGACATCATATTGCACCGTTCATGCTCCGTGGCATCATCAGCATTAGCAACGGGCATTTGCATGTATGTTTGTGTGTGTGCATGTGTGTGTCTTACCATGTTATGCCCAGTCGGTGTCGCTAGTTTATGGCTCTCAATGCATTATAGAATGAAAGTCCTCGAGTTACGACCGAGTCAGTCCTCACGTTACGACTGTAATGAAGCCTGCCGATTACAGTCGCCGCTCCTGATGGTTATAAAATATTTATGACATTTTCTTTGTAGCAGCCACTGAACAAACGTGGCCGTAAAACAATAGGCTTATATACACCGCCTCACAATGCTGCAGTTGTTAAACGAACACTGCGGTCATTAAGCGAACCCGCAGTTCGCTATGGCACGGTTTCGCCGATAACTGGAAGCAAGTGCCGATTTTTTTGGCAAAACCAGCATGGTCTGTGACCGTGAAAGCTGGCTGGCTGAGCACCCGAAATAGGGTCTCACCTGACCCCCCCGAAGAGAGGGCTGGCTCAGAACTTCGGATCTGGGTCCCAAATCTTCTTTTTCAGGTAGGTCGTCTCTTCAAATGGTCGCTAAGGCGGTTGGTCGTAAGTCGAGGACTATCTCCAAGCCACAGAAGAATGGGTGGCATGTTGTGCCAACCCATGGTAAGCATGTTACGCGAACTCAGGAGTCTCTCTTACAAACTCTTAAGTTACCGGAAAATGAATAATTTTAGGGTGACAGCTGTGCGCATAAGATAAGAAGAAGCATCTTTTCTTGTCCCTTCCTCCGGTGGGACTCAGACGACCCTCGACGAGACAAATTTGGTGCCAAGCGGATGCAAGTTGGACAATAGGACTCTGGGGTGATTAAAGGCCTTGGGGACTAAAATATATGAAGAACGGTTGCGGGGTTTGAATTTAGCCAGTCTAGAGAAAAGAAGGACTAAGGGGGGCATTTCAGTATTTCAGTATTTGAAGGGCTGCCCCAAAGAAAAAGGGGTCAAATTATTCTCCAAAGCACCCGAGGGCAGGACAAGAAGCAATGGGTGAAAACTAATCAAGGAGAGAAGCAACTTAGAACTGAGGAGAAATTTTCCGACACTTAGAACAATTAACCAGTGGAACAGAAGTTGCCTCCAGAAGTTTTGAATGCTTCATTACTGGAGGCTTTTAAGAAGAGACAGGACAACAACCACTTGTCTGAAATGTTATAGGGTATCCTGCCTGAGCAGAGGGCTGGACTAGAAGACCTCCAAGGTCCCTTCCTGCTCTGTTCCGATTGATTAACTAAGCAGTATCAGAACATTTCTGTTTTTAATAGGATTTTTACTGAAACTTAAAAGAGAGTTTAAAAAAAAACTAATACAAAGTTCGTTAGTGACCATTCAAAATTACAATAGCACCGTGTTTCACAGCTACGACCACTGCAGATCCTGATGGTCATATGATCATAATTCAGATACTTGGTAACTGGTTCATACTTATGACCATAATGTGGACTTCAATTACCAGAATCCCTTAGCCAACCAGAATTCAGGGAAATGAAATCCACACAACTTAAAACTAAGACGGCTGGGGAATTCTGGGAATTGAAGTCCACACAACTTAAAACTAAGCCGGCTGGGGAATTCTGGGAATTGAAGTCCACACAACTTAAAACTATGCCGGCTGGGGAATTCTGGGAAATTGAAGTCCACACAACTTAAAACTAAGCCGACTGGGGAATTCTGGGAATTGAAGTCCACACAACTTAAAACTAAGCCGGCTGGGGAATTCTGGGAATTGAAGTCCACGCAACTTAAAACTAAGCCGGCTGGGGAATTCTGGGAATTGAAGTCCACACAACTTAAAACTGCTGCGATTTGAGAAATCCTGATGTATACACTACACAGATGGTCCTTCACTTACGACTGTAATCGAACCCAGAAATACCGTTGGAAGTCACGATGGTTGTTAAGCAAGTCCCATGGGACCTGCCTAATTTGAAGGCCTTTTGTTGTGATGGTCATTAAGTGAACCTGTTTTACTCAATAGGCATTTTTGCCAAAATCCAGAAGATACTGGAAAATGGGGAAAAAAGCACCAAAAATTGTACTTATGTGACTGCGGGATGCTACAAATGGTCATAAATACGAAGCTGGTTGCGTAGTGCCGAAATGTGATCACATGGCCATGGTGTGTTTGTGTGTATATGTGTGTGTGTGTGTGTGTGTGTGTGTGTGTGTGTGTGCAGCTGCAGCTAGTAGAACTCCAGACCTAGGTCCTAAGTAGTTTTGGGGAGGCCCGTCATAACATGGAATGGTCATTAAGCGAGGACTGCCTGTATGCCTCCAATGAATGATGTGAGCTGCAATCAATAAAACAATTCCTTAGTCCCAAAAAGGATCTACCAGATCCGGCCACTTTAAGCTAAGATGGCTGTGCGCTGCCATCCAAACACGTCTCCACAGAAACCTGGACTACAATGCCTCTAATTCCCACCCACCCTTGGGCCAAAATAGGGAGAGAGATGGAACCTGTGGTCCAGTGCCTCAGAGAGAGAGAGAGAAAATCCCCCCCACCCTCTTCAAAAAGTGAGACTCGATTCAAAAAAGAATCGACAACGTTATAAAATCCGACATCGCAAATCATCCGGAATCGGATGATTTGCGATGTCGAATTTTATAATGTTGTCGATTCTTTTTTGAACTTAAAAGGAGAATGATCGATTGGATCCAACCGCCTCTTAGCGCTACTGCCGGTTTCTTTCCCTTGGGGGGGCAGCACATTAATGCGTCGGTTGATACGGCAGGCCTGACCTGGCGAAATTCAAAAGGAACCGAAAATAATAAATAAATTCACAACCCCTTTCTCGGCAGTTTTCCAGGAGGCTAAAAGCACATTCCTGGCTTGTAAAATATCTCAGCTACTTGGGAACCATCTACTGGCTGATAGTGTTATTATTAGGACTAACAACTTCCAATGCAGCAAAAGCGGCGCGGCTGAAGTCAGAATTCACCATGTCGAAATTCTACGCTCAGTGACATTTGATTGGCGGCTGCTGACAAGCAACAGACGCCGTAAACTAAGTTTGTTTGTTCAGTTGGTAAACCAGACATTGCTTGGATTCAAAGCTGCGCCCCTGGGACAGGTTAATAACACTCAGTGTAAGCCAGCTGAGAGTTAACTTCTGTTATTGTTTATTCTGCGGACCTGGGTTTTCCCCCCCCCCCCCACATAGTCCTCGATTAACAACGGTTCACTTAAGCACCATTCGAAGTTACAACAGCACTGGGGGAAAAAAATGTCCCTCAACCGGTCCTCGTAGTTATGACCAGCACTGCTTCCCCGCAGCCGTGTGATCAAAATTTAATTGGGAACTGCATGTATTTACGATTGCATCATCCTGGTGTCATGTGATAGAAATGGATTTTACAATATTGTACCTATATCTATCAATCATGTCTGTCTGTCTGTCTAGCTAGCTATCATTCATTCATTCTGTCCGTCTGTCTGTCTGTCTATCTATCAGTCTATCTATCATTCTGTCTATCTATCTGTCTATCTGTCTGTCTGTCTATCATCTATCTATATCTATCTATCTATCTATCTATCTATCTATCTATCTATCTATCTATCTATCTATCTATCTATCTATCTATCTATCTATCTATCTATCATCTAATTCTATCTATATCTATATCTATCATTCTGTCTGTCTGTCTGTCTATCATCTATCTATCTATCTATCTATCTATCTATCTATCTATCTATCTATCTATCTATCTATCTATCTATCATTCTTTGTCTGTCTATCTGTCTATCTTTCTATCTATCATTCTGTCTATCTATCTGTCTATCATTCTCTCTGTCTGTCTATCATCTATCATCTATCTATCTATCTATCTATCTATCTATCTATCTATCTATCTATCTATCTATCTTTCTGTGTCTGTCTGTCTGTCTATCTATCTATCATTCTGTCTGTCTGTCTATCATCTATCTATCTATCATTCTGTCTATCTATTTATCTATCTATCATTCTGTCTGTGTCTGTCTGTCTGTCTGTCTGTCTATCATCTATCTATCTATCTATCTATCTATCTATCTATCTATCTATCTATCTATCTATCTATCTATCTATCTATCTATCTATCTATCATCTTTCTTTCTTTCTTTCTTTCTTTCTTTCTTTCTTTCTTTCTTTCTTTCTTTCTTTCTTTCTTTCTTTCTTTCTTTCTTTCTTTCTTCTTGGATAACCTTGGATGTTGGATAGCCATCTGTCTGAAATGGTGTAGGATTTCCTGCCTAGGCAGAGGGCTGGACTAGAAGACCTCCAAAGTCCCTTCCAATTCTATTCTATTCTATTCTATTCTATTCTATTCTATTCTATTCTATTCTATTCTATTCTATTCTATTCTGTGTGTGTGTGTGTGTGTGTACCAGCATAACTCTGGAATGCCTTGAGCAATTTCAACCAAACTTGGTACACAGATGACTTACTCTCTGGAAACAAATACTGTGGGGGGTAAGATACCCATAACACTCCCTGGGGTGTGTGTTCTGTTAAGATACAGCCTGTTGTACCTTAAAATGGCTTCCACTGGGCAGTGCAGTAGAGTTGCCATGGTAACGGCTTCATATTACTCCCTCTGGTAAGGGGGAAAATCCAACATTAGAAAGTACATTTGGTCCGGGATTAGTTTTGAGGACAAATGTATGGATTAGGATAAATAAATACCCAGGCAACTCTGGGTTATCAGCTAGTATTATTATAAATTATACAATTTTATCTTTTAATATTGTAAGCTGCCCAGAGTTCCTATGTGGCAAGCTGGGCGGCTAATAATTTTTACAGATAAATAAATAAATAAATTCATTTCTGACTTTCCCGGCCGAGGTGTGTGTGCTTCTGACAAGCAGCCAATGGGAGGAACCATATTTGCTTAATGACGCCATGATTCACTTAACAGCCACAGTGACTCATTTAACAACTGCGGCACAAAAGTGATAAAATCGGGTGTGACTCATTTAACAACCGTCTCGCTTAGCAACGGACGTTCTGATCCCAATTCTCATTGTAAGTCGAAGGCTATGTTAATATGGAGGCAATTTGGCTCTTAAACATGGTTCAAATTCAGTTAAGAAGCAGACCAGGGTTTATGACGTGAAATAAATGAATTCATTGGACAGGAGAATTATAGGCAGTCCCCCAGTAGTCCTCAACTTACAACCATTCGTTTAGCGACTGTTTGAAGTTACAATAGCAAGTGAGAAAGTGACTTACGACCAATCGGTCCTCACACTTATGACCATCGCTATAATGGTCGCATAATCAAAATTCAGTCACGAAACGAATGGTTGTAAGCCGAAGACTAGATGTTTGAGGCTGGTAGCAGCAGAAACCTTGGCTTTTCGCAGAGGGCATAGTGGCAGGGCAAGGGGGAGGCAGATCCAGGCCCCCAGGGCCCAAAGGTCCCTAGAAGGGGTCCCAAGGCCAATGAGTTGGGGGACGGCATAGGCCCAGTCACTTGTGAGACACCCCCCACCCTGTGCCGCAGGGCCCCCGATCGGAGGTGGCAAATAAACTGGGATGTTCTTTCTGTTTGCAGCATTTTACAGCAACAAAAGGAGCAGATTGTGTGAAATGTACACACACACACACACATGTTGGAAGGGAAGTTCCATCTGGTTCAGTTCCAAGCTGGGAGAAAGACGCTGGAAATAACAGGGAGGCTGATTCAGCCGGTTCGGATCGGTTCGCCTGAACCAGTAGTGGAAATTGTGTCCTGCCCCCGGCCACCTGCCCCGGTTCTATGCCATCCTATTTAGGACTTTTTCAAGCCGCGCACATGTGTGCAAGCCGTGCACCGTGATCAAAGCGCATGCGTGCATGGGGCACGTGCGAGCAAAGCGAACCGCGCGCATGCACGCGTTGACATTTGTGAACTCGTAGGGAAAGTAAGTGAATTGGAATTGGAAAGAGCGGTCTATTGATGAAACCGAACCTCCAGGGTTTGTGGTTCTAGGGCAGCTGACAAAATTTAGTTTAGAATGGGTGGGTTTTAATACCTTCTGGATTCCTATGGGGGGGAGTCATGTAGGGGGTATGTAGGGGACATAGGCAAAAGAGGAACTGCAAATCCTTGGTGTTTGAGCTAGTTTTGACAACCTTTCTTTTCGCTGCTTATCTGGAGTCTCAGTCTGACCCAGCCTTTCTGAATGGATTGCCAATTCTGCTGGCCTCCTCAGTTTCTGCTGGGGGCAGGGAGACTGGGGATGGTTTCTGCCTCCTTTAAGATTTTTTTATTTTCATTTCTCCTTCAGGGGAAATATTTTATCCTGCCTTTTTTTTAATATTTCCCAAAATATTCCATTCTTCGCGGGGTGGGGCTTCCCCCTCCCCCCCACCACACATAACTCATGGCCTCTGCAACCCCCATTTTGCAGTTTTCGGAGTTTCCTGCACTCCGTTGCCAAAAATAACCCCTGCGGTTTCCACCGTTTAGAGGCAGGAAATTAGCCAAAACTGAAACGGAAACTGGGTGCAAACTTTAAAAGGTTTTACTTAAAACCTGCTAAAGTTAGAAGCGATGTTCTCTCTTTCCTCCAGTATTAAACCACCCCCGTGGATGGGGGGTCCCGTATTGTTTTTATCATCACAACGGCGACTCCCCAGGAAGCTTCAGGCCCTTTTCCCCAGCCCTGCCTACCTCGTCAGGTTGCTGTTACAGAGAGAGGTGCTACACATGATCTCCTCATTTCCTGGAGAAAAGATGAGATCGAAATCTCCTCTACACGTCCTACGACGCGCGCTGTTTTATTTTGTTTAATATTCAATTAAACAATTGAATGTCGTTTATATATTTGAATGCTGACATTCAAACGCATTTCAAATTCAGTTTAATTTCACTCACCCTGTTTTGTGAAGGGTTGTCGGCCGAGTTTTTCCGCAGGGTAACAAGTCGTAACGGGCCACTCCTCTGCTTCCTGAAAAATATATTTTTGTGAAGATTGGATGTAACTTGAAACATGGAATTGCGTTCTGGACATGTCCACCCAAGCTACAGGTGATCCTCGATTTAAAACAGTTTGTTTAGTGACCAAATTTAAAACAGAGCTGAAAAAAGTGACTTACGACCGTTTTTCGCAGTTACAACTGCTCCAGCATCCCCATGATCATGTGATCGAAGTTCAGATGCTTGGCAGCTGACTCATACTTACAACCGTTGCTGTCCTGATCATCTTTTGTGATGTGACAAGCAAAGTCCATGAGTGAGACAGCTTCACTTAACAACCGAGTTATTGATTCATCAACGGCAGTGAGTCGCTTAACAACTGTGGCGAAAAAGGTCGTAAAATGGGGCGAAACTCACATAAGCAATGTCTCACTTAACAACAGAAATTTTGGGCTCAGTTGTGGCCATAAGTCAAAGACTACCTGTATTTTACTTTTTAAAAATATAACTTTTAAATGAATTGGTATAATAGTTAAACATTATCTTGATCTCACTGTGGCGTAGAATGGCCGCATAGAGATATACAGAATTATCTGGGTTACTGAATTAATTTATTTCCACTTTTATGTAACATAATGAACTATAAATTAGCCAATAGACTCAATTTCCTAACAGACCAAGAAATCAGCATTTAAATTAAGCCAGTGTAGCTTCTTGTGTGGATGCAGCTAAACGGAGTGCGTATAATTCATTAGAAAAAGCAGAAATTCTAGCTATCTACATCGGTTAAAATCTATTACTATTAGTCCTTGACTTACGACCACAGAATTTCCACTGCTAAGCAAGACGGTTATTAAGCGAACCACACCTGATTTTACGACCTTTTGCCACGGGTGTTAACTGAGTCACGGAAGTTGTTCAATGAATCATATATGGTGGTTGTTAAGAGAATTCCTGCTTCTCTTACTGCTCTGAGTTCAGAGGTGGTTTTCAGCCGGTTCGGACTGGTTCGGGTGAACCAGTAGTAGAGATTGTGGGTCTTAGTGCCAATGGTGGGTTCCAGGCGGTACAGCCCGGTATGGCCGTACTGGTAGTAGTCGGGAGCAGTAGTCACCATACTGGTACAGTAGTTCGTTTGGGCCACCTGCCCGCCTGCCCACCACTCACCTGCCCGCCCACCCGCCACCCAAATACCCGTGGCCAATTGCGCCTGTGTGCAACCGGGCGCCTGCGCGACCTCCAACAAGCAGCTGGGTGTCACAGTGTATGCACGAACAGACCACCACCAGCGTACCGGTAGCAACAGTAGCAGCAACTCACCACTGCCCAGCACTATGCCATCCTATTTAGCCACATTTTTGAGACCGGGCCCATGCGCAGAAGACATGCCCGCGAGCAAGGCGCATGTGTAGAAGGTGTGCTTCCTCGAAGGAAGCACATACGGGCGGGGTGAACGGGTGATAAAAATAAGTTAAACCCACCGCTGCCGGACTTGTCTTAAGTGGTTCACTGACAAATGCGCGCTTGACCAAAGTGCGCCAACAAAACCGCTGGGAAAAAACCACGAGTTCAAAATCGCGCCAACGAATGAGCGCAGAAGCGCGCTGACAACAGCACACCGACAGAAGTGCACTCTAACCCTAAACCTAACCCTTACCCTTACCCTAACCTTTACCTTAACCGTAATCGCGCTTCTGTCAGTGCTCTTTTGTCGACGCGCCTTTGTGGGTGCGCTGTCGACGTCGTGGTTTTATCGCCGCGGTTTTGTCGGGCGCACTATTGTCGGGCGCGCATTTGTCAGGTCACGGTCTTGAGCTTACTACTACCTGTAGTAGATTTCCTCCTGGAGCTGAACAGCCTATATAGTAGTCTTCTCTTCCAATATTTTTTGCACAACAATAACGCTAGTGGTAGGCCAGCCTGAAAGACAAATTATAATTTCCTTCAATTTGCTCTAACGTTGTAAGACTACAAAGGAACTTTCCTGCCTTTGTATTCTGTATTTATTTAAAATATTTATATCGTTCCTTTTAGCGCTCTCAAAGCAGTTTTAGAGTAAAAGCCTAGTAGGCAATTTGCACAAATGCTGAATCGTTTCTTAAAACCACAGGCGCGTGCTGTAATTTAATGTTTCGCAGCCTGGCGGTACCCAAGGCGTAGGACTACATCTCCCATCACCTCCTGGTGCTGATGGGGATTACAATCCAACCAACTCCTTGGATAAGACCGTTGCTTGTTCTGTGTATTTTTCTAACTTGCTCACAGGTAGTCCTCGACTTGCAACCGTTCACTTAGCGACTGTCTAAAAGTTACTACAGCACAGTTATAACTGTTTTTCACACCATTGCAGGATTCCGTGATCAAAATTCAGACGCTCGGCAACTGACTCATATTTACGACGTTTTCCGTGTCTCCGGGGGAGTCACACGATCCCCTTTTGTGACCTTCTGATGAGCAAAATCAACGAGATTCACTTAACGACGATGTGACTAACAACGGCAGGGATTCGCTTCGCAACTGTGGCAAGAAAGGTCGTAAGACGGGGCCAACACTCAACACCTGCCTTGCTTAACAACAGAAACGTGTTGGACTCAATGGTGGTCGTAAGTCGAGGACCACCAGCAAAATGATTACTCTTAGGAGCTGGCGGGGGGGGCGCTGAACCGTGCGGTGTATTTGTAACTTTCCAACCTAACAGATTTCTGTTTTAAGAAACACAAAGCCCATTTCCCATCCAAGCACTCATCCTCACAACCCTCACACCACCGGTGGGGTCCGGCAGCCGCTACTGCCAGTTCGCCCGTGGTCGGTCAGCGCATGCGCGCTTGCTTGATGTGTGCTGCGCACAAATTTCACGAGAAGAGTCCTCCGCTCCTCTGCTCACCACAGACTCCCTAATGCCACCAGATTTGAAATTTTGGGCTTGGACAACTTAGAAGTGCACCGCCTTTGGCCTGACCTGAGCGTAGTACATAAAATTATCTGCTACAGTGTCCTACCTGTCAGTGACTCCTTCAGTTTCAACCACAACACAGGAGCACACAATAGATACAAACAATAGATATAAACTGCTCCAAACTCGATTGCAGAAAATACGACTTTAGCAACAGAGTGGTCAACGCCTGGAATGCACTACCCGACTCTGTGGTTTCTTCCCCAGACCCCTAAAACTTTAACTTTAGACCAGGGGCGTCCAAACTTGGGAACTTTAAGACTTGTGGACTTCAGCCAGTTGGGGAATTCTGGGAATTGAAGTCCACAAGTCTTAAAGTTCCCAAGTTTGGACGCCCCTGCCTTAGGCTCTCTACTGTCCACCTCACCCCATGCATAGGCGCACATTAGGACTGTCCCTATCCTAATGTTTTCTTTTTATTCATATCCATGTTGTGTATCCAAAATCATTTTTATATCTAATACATGCTTGACGAAAGAAAGAATAAATAAAATAATAATAAAACAAAATAACAAATAAAACCAATAAAACCAATAAAACCAATAAAACCAATAAAACCAATAAATAAAATAATAAAATAAATAAATAAATAAAATAAATAAAATAAATAAAATAAATAAAATAAATAAAATAAATAAAATAAATAAAATAAATAAAATAAATAAAATAAATAAAATAAATAAAATAAATAAAATAAATAAAATAAAATAAAATAAATAAATAAATAAATAAAATAAATAAAATAAATAAAATAAAAAATAAAATAAAAAATAATACCTAAAATAACTAAAATAAAATAAATAAAATAACTGAAATAGATAAAATAAATAATAAAATAACTAAAATAACAACAAAAATAACAAAAATAACAAAAATAACAAAAATAACAAAAATAACAAAAATAACAAAATAACAAAATAACAAAATAACAAAAATAACTAAAATAACTAAAATAACTAAAATAACTAAAATAAATAAAATAACTAAAATAACTAAAATAAATAAATAAAATAAATAAATAAATAAAATAAGTAAAATAAGTAAAATAAATAATAAAAGAAATAGAAATAGAAATAACATCTTTTTTTTCCTCCCGATGAATGTGATCACTCATAGAACAGCCTCTAGAGGGCAGCCTTTAACCACAAGTGCTTTCTGCATCTCTAAACATTCCACCTGTTCCCCCCCCCTCTTTAAATACAGAAAGAAAGAAAAAAAAAGGATCTGAGGCAGATTGCTTCTGAATTACAGCAATTAAACAATATATATTTTTAATGGTGGCAATTAAGCAGTATAAGCCAAACCTGGGAGCCATGCTGCCATCAAAGGAATGAGGTGCAGAACTCCTGTTCGCTTAGAAATCGTAAAGGCAGAGGAGACGGCCAAACTTCCAGCTTTGGGAGTCTCGTTGCGGCGTGGATGGGGGACCACCAGCAGATCTCACAATGGCAGTTGCCAATCAAAAGGCATCCTGGAAAATATAAGGGCCAAGGAAACATCTTTGGGGCAACCCAGAGGTCATCGGGAGCGGAGTTTCATTTAAGGGGTGGGTGGGTGGGCTTGTCTTTAAACAGGGATTCTGCAATTGGGTGTCGTTGGTTATGCTTGGCTAATTTGTATTAAAGGCCCTCTGTCCCTTTAAGAGGAGTCCCGGGGCGTCCAAAGGAAAAGGGTCAAAAAAGTCAAGATGGCCGCCATACCCATCTGAACAAAATCCCACCCCCCTTTTTTTACAGGCCTTCGGTTGGAAGGTGGCGACGGCCATTGTGACTTTTTTGACCTCCCTGAGGTCAGACACTATCACTCCAAAAGAAAAGCCGAAGCGATGAACCCCAGATAAAGTTAATTTCCAATCTAGGATAATAATTACTAATTTCATGAACTCCTGGTGTCCGGCCAAACCGCAGTTGAGGTTTTCACAATCCACTACTACCGGACGTAAATGTAGTTGGACCGTTGGGGGTCCGATGTGCCATGGGAACACAATCCCAGGCTTAACCGGGCTCCGTGTTTGGGTTCACGCATGACACTGAAACAGAAATGCATCCCACATTGTTGAAAGAAATGTCCTTCTGGGTTCAGCTCCAAGTGGGGAAAAAGACCCATGGAGACATGGAGGCTGCTTGGAAAGATGGTTTTAATGGTGGACAGGACCACATGGCTTGAGCCCTGTACAGAAAAGGTGATCACATGCTTCAGTGTTGGTGGAGAAGAAGAGAAGGGCTGAGGAAGGGGCTTGCTAGGCTTTTTACACCCTGTTTAGTCCCACCTCTCTGTTTCCTGTTCCTGTGTAAGAAATGTATTCTGATTGGTTGTCAGATTCCCAAGGTGCCATGCAGGGGGCTACTCTCTAGGCTGTTTTAAATACAGGTATGAGTTCTCAGATGCCATGTGGAGAGTTGAGTAATATCCCTTCCCCCTACAGCTGCAGTGGGGAAGTCTTTGTTATGTAAAGTGGGCTAGCCTGGCCTTCTCAATGGCCTATTGACAAAGTGTGGGTGGACAGGAAGCTACAGGCAACTTTTAAACCATGTTTCTTTTCACATCCGGAGAAATATTCTGCCTTTTCAATATTTCCTAGGATATTTCATTTTTCTGGGAGAGGGCTGGATGATAACTTCCCACAACATGAAATAACCCAAACATGGACTCAGGCTCGCAAATCCAACCACTGGCTTGTTCACGGAGTTGAGTTGTGAGAACGTACAGCCACATGTGTGAGTATTTCAATCAATCAATCAGAATGGAGCTGGAAGGAAGGAACCCCAGAGGTCTTCTAGTCCAGCCCCCTGCTCAAGCAGGAGACCCTATACCTGTGATGGCAAACCAATGGGACGCGTGCCACAGGTGGCACGCAGAGCTCTCCCGGTGGGCACGCGAGGCGTCACTCCAGCTGAGCTTCCCCGTGCCTGCATGCATGCCTCCCCTTGGCCAGCTGGTTTTGGGGTTCTGTTGAGAATGTGCAGGCAGTACATTCTACCTGCTGGCCACCAGAGGGGAGCAGTGGATCAGGAACCAGGGCTGAAGAACTTGCTGGCAGACTGGCCGGATGCCTTCCCCTTCACCAGGAGTCACCGTATTTCCCCTGCTTTTTCTGACACCATTCCAAGGCAGTGCAGATAATGGTGGTCTTTCTCGCCCTTGGCCTTGGGGGGGGGGGGGAATGCCAAAGGGTCTGTAAAGAGGGGTGGGCATCGTGAATAGAATAGAACAGTGGTTCCCAAACTTGGCAACTTTAAGACTTGTGGACTTCAACTCCCAGAATTCTCCAGCCAGCAGAGCTGGCTGGAGAATTCTGGGAGTTGAAGTCCACAAGTCTTAAAAGTTGCCAAGTTTGGGAACCAATGGAATAGAATAACAGAGTTGGATGGGACCTTGGAGGTCTTCTAGTCCAACCCCCTGCTCAAGTATTCAGACAAATCGCTGCCCACTCCTTACTTAAAATCCTCTAGAGATGGGAGCACCCACAACTCCTGGAGGCAAGTAGTCCCACTGGTTAATAATTGTTCTGTCCGGAAATTCCTCCCTAGTTCTATCCTGCTTCTCTCCTGGATTAGTTTCCATCCATTAACAGGGTAAGAGAATAACAGATCTGGGCAGGAGGTTTTTTTTCTCTCCAAGCTCCTTTCAATTTAGTTTCCGAACGTCTCATTACCAGTCTAGGTAACGTCATCAGCAGAATTGTCTTGTCCTGTTCTTCTTAGCTGATAAATGTTTTGTGGGATAGCTCGACTGGAGAAGGACCCAAATGAAGATCAGCGCTGGGAAATTCAAAGGCAGAAGAGGAGGGAAAAAAATGGATTTCTCTCTGGGCCAAAGAACAATAGGATTTCTTCTGACCCAGGCATCCCAAGAGCAGATTCACACGAAGGTGTATGAGTCACAAAATACACAACGTAGCACGTTAGGCTGGCACGTGGCCAGACTGTACGGGTGCTACATTCACAGACACGCGCAGCGTTGGGGATGAAAGCAATATACACGGAGGTTGGCATGCGACAAGCCCGAGACAAACCACGTTCGCACGTGCATCATTGGCCTGTTTTAAAACGCCTCCCCCACAGCAGGCTTCATCCGAAAGTTGAAATGCGGATCCAGAAAGGAGGGGAAAGGAGCATCCGTGACTCTCCTGCTCTCTCCTCCGTCCCTAACCTCGGCAGGTAGAAAACGACCCCGTTCACACGTACATCAAACACCAGCATGAAAGGGTGGGGATCAAAACGCGGGTCGGACCACAAAGGCACGGAAAGCGGGTCAGCACCGAGACGCGCGCCAGGGTGTTGAGTTCCCCCACGTCCGAGGCACGAAAGCAGTTCAGCCCCGCAAACTATCCCGCCTGCACGTGTGAACGCTCCTCGGAAAAGGCTCAACCGCTGGAAATGCAAAGGCTGGAGCGTTTCTTTATTAATTTCTTGTCCCTGACAGAGACGCAAGACCTGATGGATCACGAAATCTTCTAGACTCCGCCTCCTACCTCCACCTCCCCCGACATACACTTTGAGCCTTTTACACGTGAACGCGCGCGCGGAGGTTTCCTCTGCTGCAGAAATGGGGGTGGCGGAAGGAAAAAAAGGGGGGTTCGTTCGGCAGATCACCAGCAGAGGGCGCTTGGACACCGCCATCGGCTCTTTCCCGTTTGTCGACACGCGAGTGCCCTGCAGAGTTTTTTCTGCGAACCGTGAACGCGAACCCGGGCGCGCGCGGTCGTGAGAGCGGTCGCTAAAGCTCGTGCAGGAATGATGTTCAACCAAAGGATGAGCTTTGGTTAGTTTCCTTCTGGCCAGGCATGTTGCTTGAGACCGCACAGCCATTGGTCTAAAAAACGGTACTATATGGGGGTCTCCTGCTTGAGCAGGGGGTTGGACTAGATGACCTCCAAGGTACCTTCCGACTCTGTTTATTCTGCTAATCCCGAAAAAGGGGGCTATTTACAATACAATACAGTAGCAGAGTTGGAAGGGACCTTGGAGGTCTTCTAGTCCAACCCCCTGCCTAGGCAGGAAACCCTATATCGTTCTAGACAAATGGTTATCCAACATCTTCTTAAAGACTTCCAGTGTTGGGGCATTCACAACTTCTGGAGGCAATTTCTGATCCACTGATTAATTGTTCTAACTGTCAGGAAATTCATCCTCAGTTCTAAGTTGCTTCTCTCCTTGATTAGTTTCCACCCATTGCTTCTTGTTCTGTCCTGAGGTGCTTTGGAGAATAGCTTCACTCCCTCTTCTTTGTGGCAACCCCTGAGATATTGGAAGACTGTTATCATTTCTCCCCATGTCCTTCTTTTCATTAAACTAAACCCAGTTCCTGCAACCGTTCCTCATATGTTTTAGCCTCCAGTCCCCTAATCCTCTTTGTTGCTCTTCTCTACACTCTTTCCAGAGTCTCCAAATCTTTTCTACATCGTGGTGACCAAAACTGAATGCAGGATTCTAAGTGTGGCCTTTCCAAGGCTTTATAAAGTTATATTAACCTTTCACGTGATCTTGATTCCATCCCTCTGTTTATGCAGCCTAGAACTGTGTTGGCTTTTTTGGCAGCTGCTGCCCACGGCTGGCTCCTATTTAAATGGTTGTCCACTAGGACTCCAAGATCCCTCTCACAGTTACTACTATTGAGCAAGGTACCACCTATACTGTACCTGTGCATTTCGTTTTTCTTGCCTAAATGTAGAACCTGACTCTTTTCACTATTGAATTTAATTTTATTAGATAGTGCCCAATGTTCAAGTTTGTCCAGATCCTTCTGTATCTTAAGCCTGTCTTCTGGAGTGTTGGCTATTCCTGCCAGCTTGGTGTCATCTGCAAATCTGATGAGTTCCCCATTTATCCCCTCATCCAAATCATTGGTGAAGATGTTGAAGAGTCCTGGGCCTAAAACAGAGCCTTGGGGTCCCCCACTGCATCCCTCCCTCCATGAAGATGCAGTTCCATTGAGGACGACACGTTGAGTGCGGTTGGTCAGCCAGTTACGAATCCATCTGGTGGTGATGCTGTCCAACCCACATTCTTCTACTTTATCTAGTAGTCGGTTATGGTCTATCTTATCAAATGCCTTACTGAAGTCCAAGTAAACTAAAGTATACTGCAATGTGCTCTACATGGGGCTGCCCTTGAAGAGCATCCGGCGACTTCAGCTAGTCCAGAACGCGGCCGCGCGAGTGATTATGGGCGCACCACGGTTCGCCCATATTACACCAATCCTCCGTGAGCTGCGCTGGCTACCTGTGGATCGTCGGGTGCACTTCAAGGTCTTACTTACTACCTATAAAGCGCTCCATGGTAGTGGATCTGACTATTTGAGAGACCGCCTCCTGCCAATCACCTCCCTGCGTCCCATCAGATCGCACAGAGTAGGCCTCCTCCGAATTCCATCCGCCAGTCAGTGCCGACTGGCGACTACGCGGAGGAGAGCCTTCTCTGTTGCAGCTCCGACATTATGGAACAACCTCCCCGTGGAGATCCGTACCCTCACCACAGTCCAGGCCTTCCGCACAGCCCTCAAGATCTGGCTATCCCGTCAGGCCTGGGGATAGGATTATCTCTCACCCCGCCCGAATGTTGAATAAATGTTGTATTTTTATGGTTTAATTTCTTTTAATCACGATTCTTTTTTTTTCAAGTCTTGTCTTGCACTCCCTTCCCTTCATTGTTGTAAGCCGCCCTGAGTCCCCTCAGGGAAAAGGGCGGCATATAAATCCTTAATAAAATACTAAATACTAAAAATACTATATCGACGGCATTCCTCTGGTCCACTAATTTTGTCCCTTTGTCAAAGAATGCAATAAGATTAGTCTGGCATGATCTGTTTTTGACAAACCCATGTTGGCTTTTGGCTATTACTTTGTTTAATTCTAGGTGTTCGCTAATTCGTTGCTTGATTATCTTTTCCAGAATCAATTTCAGCAACTGAGGATTGGTTTTAGCCTTTTAAACGTGATGCTAGTTTTGACTGTTAAGGTACAGTCAAAGGTTCCCCTTGAACATATGTGCTAGTCGTTCCCGACTCTAGGGGGCAGTGCTCATCTCCGTTTCAAAGCCCAAGAGCCAGCACTGTCCGAAGACGTCTCCGTGGTCATGTGGCCGGCATGGCTCAACGCCAAAGGTACACGGAACGCTGTTCCCTTCCCACCAAAGGTAGCTCCAATTTTTCTACTTGCATTTTTTACCTGCTTTCGAACTGCTAGGTTGGCAGAAGCTGGGATAAAGAATGGGAGCTCACTCCATTACACGGCGCTAGGGATTCGAACTGCAGAACTGCCTGGGATGAAGGAGAAATTTCTTGGCAGTGAGGACAATTAACCAGTGAAACTGCTTGCCACTTGAAGGTGTGAGTGCTCCATCACTGGGAGTTTCCAATAGGAGATTGGACAGAATTTTAAATGCTCCAACACTGGAGGTCTTTAAGAAAAGACTGGACAACCATTTGTCTGAAATGGTATAAGGCAGTTTTTCCCAACCTTGGTGACTTTAAGTCCTGTGGACTTCAACTCCCAGAATCCCCCAGCCAGCATAGCTGGCTGGGGGATTCTGGGAGTTGAAGTCCACTGGCTGGGGGATTCTGGGAGTTGAAGTGCACAGCACTTAAAGTCACCAAGGTTGAGAAACACTGGTATAAGGTCTCCTGCTTGAGAACGGGGTTGGACTAGAAGACCTCCAAGGTCCCTTCCAACTATGATCCTGTTAAGATTATCAGGGAAACAGAAGGCAAGGACGTTTTAAGATTTCTGGTGTTGAGGTTGGCTGAATATGTTGTGTGAACTCAGCCCATCTGGGGCTGTCTCTCCTAAACGTAGTATGTGAGCCCAGAAAAAAAGGATTTTAATTTTTATTGCTAAAGGAAAAAGAGATGAAAAATACTTCCTTGAGAGTACAGGAAAAGAATAAATACATCGCCACGCTAAAACATCAGTGAAAAAGGAAAAAGGAAAGAAAAAAAGGGATACCTATGATAGGAATGTAAAATTAATGATTCCAGAGATCAAATCTGGCCCATATAGAAACTTAATCTCGCCTCCTCGGAGAGCTGCCTTAAATCCATTCTTCCTACTGAGGCCGGGCAATTCGCTTAGCCAAACTCCCAGATGCAATAAAGGCAGAGATTTCTTATCAAGTGTCAGATCCCATATTTCGAGGTGATAATTCAGCATCACATTTACATCTTCAACTACAGGACAGCGTTTTCATTTCTTCCCCCAAGGCTACTCAACCTACGTCCGGATTTCTTAATCTCAGCCATTATAAAATGTGTGAAATTCAACTCTCCGAATTCTTCCTCTAGATTGCTGGGATTCTGGGAGTTGAAGTCCATGCATGCCGGCTGGGGGATGCTGGGAGGTGAAGTCCATTGCATGCAGCCTGGGGGGGGGGGGGGTTGGGGAGTTGATCAACACATATATATATATATTTGTGTGTTTTTGTGTGTGTGCTGATAAATAAATAAAGGGAGACTAGTATAGATCTATTTCAAGCTATTTAGCTCTCATCAGCTAGCCATACCCTTACTGGGATTTGAATCTGGGCTATATGACATACTAGGCAGACTTCTTAGCCATTAGGCCACAGGCTCTTATCCGTTATCAGTGAAGCCAGGGTGAAAGGTATCTATTAGATTTTTACAACCCCTGGTAAGCCCCAATTATGGGAGGAAGCTAACTGCTTCCATCATCTGTCAATCGGCTCATCACAAGAGTCCATCACGACAGAAACCCAACATTTTTACTGTTGCCTTTGTTATATTTGTGGTTTTTTTTATTTGTGCTGAGAGTTGAAACAAGAAGGGGTGGAAATGAACTGGTATTCATATGTACAGATACAATCTAGATATAATGAAGATAGAAAAACTAAAGGTCTTTATAATAAAATGACTGAGTTAGACAAAATTCTAACAGGTACTGATGAAAAAGTAATTAAAAAACTATATGGGTATTTATTGGAGTTTAAATTGCATGAAGAACAAGTTAAAGAAACTATGATAGCTTGGGGAAAAAACTTTAGGTATGGGATTGATTTAGAGAATTGGCAGAAATTGTGGTCTCAAAATTACAAAATGACAATGTCTACTGCATATAGAGAAAACTTGTATAAGATGTTTTACAGGTGGCACCTACCACCAACCAGAATCGCAAGAATGTTCAAGAATAAATCAGAAAAATGTTGGAAATGTCACGAGATACCTGGCTCATTCATACTACCACATGTGGTGGACTTGCACTGAAGCTAAAAGATACTGGACTAAAATCCACATGTGGTTGGAGAAAATGACACACAAACAAATAGACTTTAAACCAGAGGTCTTTTTATTGGGGATCATACCAGAAACCTATAACAAAGACTTAAAATATCTGATTGTAAATGTGCTAACAGCAGCCAGAATTGTTTTTGCAAAAAACTGGAAAAACGAAACAATACCAAAACAGGAAGAAGTTATCCGAAAAATAATGGACTGTGCCGAAATGAGTAAATTGACATTTGAAATTAGAGAGCAAGAGGATGAACAATTTTATAAGATATGGGATTTGTTTTATCGGTGGCTGGGGGGGGGGGGAAACTTTGGAAATGAAAAATGATATACTTATGCCTTAATTGAAAAAAGTAAATGATGATATAATTATGCTGTGAAATAATCTAACAATGATACAATGAAGTATTAATATAAGGTCTGGTGATATAATGTATAGGGTTAAGAACTTACTATAATGATATTTCGCTGCTGATAAAGCAATTCTAATAGGGGAACAAATGAAAACTGGCATATATAGGCAGCGATGCTTTGTTGAACAATGAAGGAATAAGATCCCTTTTTGAAGGTATGAAATGCAAGGTTAACAATGAATAGAAGTATACTTTCTGGGGGAAAATAATGCTAATGTTAACTAAATATATATTGTAGAATGAAAATGAGGCCTTTAGTTATATTAGATGAAATATTTGAGACGGTAAATATTATTTGAAGATGCAGAGGTTAAAACAACTGTAACCAAACGACATGCTGCATGTGATGATGGTTTTTTTGTCTTCCCCCTCCCCCTTTTTTTTTAAACCCTAGGTTATTGTGGTGTTTATTAAATATACAACAGAGAGATACGGGATGTATAAATGTAGTAGGGATGCACCTGTGATCCAATGATATATTGTATGTGATGATGGGTTCCCCCACCCTTTTTTTCTCTCCTTTTCCCATTGTTTTTTTTCTATTGTTATGTGATGTTGTCTATGTAATAAAAAATAAAATTATATATATATATATATATAAAAATTAAAGCTATTAAGGACACCCCCACACCTCGCAATCAGACCAAACTGCAGGCATTCCTCGGGCTCCTTAATTTCTACGGTATCTTTCTCAAACAGAAAGCCACCATTGCTGAGCCACTACATTTGACTCCTAGCCAAGAACACGAAATGGTCCTGGGGCAAAACCGAGGCCACCGCATTTGTCGCAGTAAAACAACTTTTTTTTTGAATTTTTTATTTTATTTTAATTGAACAAAAACACAAAAAAAGAATCACCCTTCATTACATCTTGTAGAAAGCGTGTTGATTGGTTACAGATAACATTCATGCATTTCTTCGAGTCATTACTTATAGTTCATATTAGATTATATACTTACTATCAATGTACCACAATTCTCATTTGACTACAATTATTTGAACATGCTTTTTACCTCAAATCATTCATACTTAAAGACACAACCACATAATGTCATTCATCAGCTATTTCAAAAAATCCTCCAATAACATTACACCTTTATAACATCTTTTAAGTAAAAGTCAATAAAGTTTCTAACCCTTTTTATATCCTACTTTAGCCAATACCATAGCATGCATATATATATATTTAGCTCTCATCAGCTAGCCATACCCAAGTTTGGGAATCGAACCTGTGCTCCATTGCCTCCCAGGCAGGGAGTTAAGCATTTGAGCTACAGAGAACGACTCCTTTATCAGCCAGCCAGGGTGGGAGGTATATACTTAACGTCACAACCCCTGGTATGCCCAAGTATGGGAGGAAGGTCACACTTCCACTCTCTGTCATTAGGCTCGTCACAAGAGACCATACAGACAGAAACCCAATATTTTTTACTGTTGCCTTTTTGTTACATTTGTTATATTTTATGCTGATAAATAAATAAAGGGAGACTAGTATAGATCTATTTCAAGCTATTTAGCTCTCATCAGCTAGCCATACCCAAGTTTGGGAATCGAACCTGTGCTCCATTGCCTCCCAGGCAGGGAGTTAACCATACTTGGGCATACCAGGGGTTGTGACTTTAAGTATATACCTCCCACCCTGGCTGGCTGATAAAGGAGTCGTTCTCTGTAGCTCAAATGGTTAACTCCCTGCCTGGGAGGCAATGGAGCACAGGTTCGATTCCCAAACTTGGGTATGGCTAGCTGATGAGAGCTAAATAGCTTGAAATAGATCTATACTAGTCTCCCTTTATTTATTTATCAGCATAAAATATAACATATACATATACATATATATATATACATACATCATACATACATACACATACACATACACACATACATACATATATATTGTTAAACAATGTCCATTAACATTTCCTTATTATAATTGGCTAAAAATCATTTACTATTTATGCCCCATCTCATTCCCCCCCCCCAAAAAAAAACCCTTACACCTTTATAACAAGATCTAAATGAAAATTTGTTAATAAAATTTATAGGTCTTTTTCCCAATCACAATTTACAATTTATATCCAAATTTCTTCTACTAAATTGTCAATACATGTATATATCATTACGCCGTATCCATTATCATTTCTCATTGTCTGTGAGCAAAGAGCAACATGAATGTTTTTGCAAGAACCATGTTCACACCTCCAAAGTTAACACAAGTTGCAGCTGCTGAGAGAACCAGATTGTTCCCCCAGTGTTGTAAGTTGATAGGAGATAGGAAGAGAATGTTTCCAAATGAAAGTCAGAAAAAAAAGCTTTCTGGCAATAAATGAGAAATGGCTGCCGGAAGGTGGACTTCAACTCCCAGAATTCCCCAGTCAGCAGAGCTTGGCTGTTGGAAGTCCACCCATCTTCCAGCAGTCAAGATTGAGAAAGTGTGCCACACTGATCAAGAGAGATCGGGAGAGAAGCTCCTGTTCAGAAATAAGCCAGAAAGCCATTTTTATAAGCTGACCAATTGAGCAGGAGCTTGGACTTGACTTGTCTCCGAGAGAAGCTTCCAAAATGCCAGGTAAGCGAAGGACACCTGCTTTCTGCAGAGAGAAGACTCCAGGTTTCTACAATGAATGTGCTGCTATGTCCCTGGGACAGGTAAGAGGATAGTAAGAACTAATCCCACCTCTGATCACCTGGGTTTTCCATTCACCCCCCCCCCTGGCCTGACGAGTGCCAGCAACACCTTCCTTATCTGATGTCCCAAACATTTGCTGTCATATGTAAAACACATTTAGACACACTAGAATAGAATAGAATAGAGAATAGGAATGGAGAGGAGATGGAGTGGAATAAGACAGAATAGAATAGGACAGAATAGAATAGAATAGAGCCAAGGTGGCGCAGTGGTTAAATGCAGCACTGCAGGCTACTGCTAGATCAGCAGGTCAGCGGTTCAAATCTCACCGGCTCAGGGTTGACTCAGCCTTCCATCCTTCCGAGGTGGGTAAAATGAGGACCCAGATTGTTGGGGGCAATATGCTGACTCTCTGTAAACCGCTTAGAGAGGCCTGAAAGGCCTATGAAGCGGTATATAAGTCTACTGCTATAAGTCTACTGCTATAATAGGATTTCTTTATTGGCCAAGTGTAGACTCACAAGGAATTTGTCTATGGTGCATAAGCTCTTAACGTACATGGAAGCAACAAGTGATAAATCCTAACCCTAAAGCACAATCATCATAAACCTTGATACAACAGTGAGTCATAGGCTACTGAATAAGCAACCAATGTAAATGATAGGATACAAGCAAAGAGAAAATAGAAAACTTGACAGCAGGAAAAGACCTGATTGTCTATCAAATCTGCCTTTTGAGTTCATTTGCTTTTTCTTTTCAATATATTTATTCTTAACGAGTATTATTTTATTTTGTACTTCATTTGCTGAGTGGGCTTCCCTTGCTCTCTCCAGCAGACCCTGAGGCCTTCCTTTTCACCAAAGAAGGACCAGAGGACACCCAGGAGTCTTAGGAGCCCAGAGGCATTTATCTGGATTTATTTGGAGAGCTGTTGACACTTCCCAGGAGCGTCAATCATCCCCAGTACAAGACGTGGCTTCCGTACTAAGTGCTGTAGGCCTCCAGTTCACAGATGGTCAAGTAGTTCTCCCCAGGTAAGTGGACACTGATGTAACGGCCTTGCTGCCCGTTGCAGTAGATGGTGGTGATGAAGCCTCGGCTGGTGTTCAGGATAATCCCACATCTGTGGGGCAAGAGAGGTCACGTTAGGAGAGCAGCCCTGCTGGTCATCCCAAGCTCACCCTGAGGACACAACCCCCCCCCCCACACTGCCCCCCCCCAAGCTCTCCTGTGCTCTGCTTCCTATTGTGGCCTGCCTCCAGTGCGTCTTTAATATTCTTGGACTGAAGGCTTCACAGGGGCTCCGTCAGAATGTCGCCTTGGGGTTTCAAACTTCAGCGAGGTCCAGTCCAGCAATGGGTCTGAGGCCATAGGCAACTGGGTCTCAAACTCTTTGGCAGTCCAGCCCTACGGCGTTGCCCATCTAATCTAACCAGTAGCCGAATCCCAAGCGGTACAAAAAGATTCCCAGGGGATGGAAGACCTATCTGTGAGGTTGGGCATCGTGAAAATGGTGCACTCACCACAGGGGTGGGTTTCTCGCCCCGTTCCAACCGGATCGGTTGGAACGAGGCCGGCAGCGTCCTCATGCACGCGGCGTCCTCGCGCAGCACGCACATGCGTACTAGCGTCTGCGCGATGTTCCAGCTGCTCCTGGAGGATCACGCAGGCGTTCTGCGCAGGCGTGGAAAGCGCGAAATTCGAAAAAACCTGGTAAGAAGCGGGTGTGCGGGCGCGTGCGGGCGCAGGGGGCTTCGCTGTTCCCGGAAGTTACTTACTTCCGGGTTCGGCGACCAACCGGATCGCAGGGACCGGTGCGAACCGGTCGAAACCCAGCCCTGACCCACCCACCCACCTTTCAAAACCATGGGGGGTTTCGCCAGAGGAGGATCTCGTTGTCGTGGTCTCCATAAGCCGTCGAGAAGAGGGAGAAGCTGCGGGTGAAGCCGGTGAAGAAGCGGAAACAAGGGTCAGCTGTCGCAAGCGTTGATCGAGGTTGGGCTTCAGGAGGACGTAGGAGTTGGCAGGAAGCTTGGGGAACACAAAAGCCTTTCCACCCAAACCTGAGGAAGAAAGAAGAGGGAGAAGGCCATCAAAAGGTGGACTTTTATGTCCACAGAGCTATTCAAACACCCCTTGCATGAATCCATGGTGGTGGGAAGGTGGATTCATGGCAGGTGAAGGTTCTACCATGGAATGAAAACTTGGTCAAGGTTCCTGAGATGCAGAAGATCGCAAGAAGGACCGTATGAAGCAACGGGCCGCCTCTTCGTCATCGTTTTCACCCAGCATCGCCACCGGTTCCTGGAGTCCGTTGCTTGAGGGGCCGCCAGAGAGGTCCTTTCTGTGTAGCTTGGTTGAGGTAGAGAGAGACCTCAACTGTGTAGAAGGTTCCTCCTGCTTTTGAACAGAGTCCTCAAAACTCCCCCTCCGAGGTGTGTCTGCAAAGATGACAAAGCAGCACCAAGCAAGGGAGGCAGATGGAGAAGCAGCTCTGAGATATTATGGTCTGGGCCATGAGATGATGCCACGGCAGACTCAGGTTTGCAGCCAGACTCAAAATGAAAGTTCTGGCATGGTTAGGGTTACCTTTTTTTAAAACCACTGTCAGAACTTTGGATGGCCGCTAAATGAGACAGTTGTTAAATAAAGGTTTTTACAATAGCTCCCCAAATTTCACAATAAATTAGAATTACTATAGCTCACCTGTAGTTGTGTTTCCTCTCTGGCCTACCTCGCAGGGCTGACTTGCAGCTTGTTTACAATTGGGTGGCCTCTAAATTTCAAAGAACTATTTACATGTAGTTCCTGACTTATGGCTTTAATTGGCTCAGGGGTTAAGACGCTGAGCTTGTCCATCAGAAAGGTCTTTGAGTTGCACGTGGCTTTTGACAGGGTGTGTTGTAAATAACAATTGTTATAAACAGTTGCGAATTCAAGATGGCCTGTAAGAGAAGGTAATCCACCCTGCCTATGAGGAGGGGGGGGGGGGTCTTCTGTTCATACAGAATTTGGCATCTTGATGCACCCATCACCAATGATTAGACCAACTCCCCTTCATGGGCTGGAATGGGGACAATTGAACGCAGCAAGATTTTCGCACCCATGCTCCCCCATAGCATCTGACCTAGCTTGGGCAATTATTGGCCATCCCTGGCCACTGGGGTCCACTGTCCTCCCCCCTCCCCCACAGCTGCATGATCACAGCCGATTTACACCCAGGGAGACTTAATAATGGCCAATTCGCAGAGCAGGAAAACTAAATGCCAGCCAATTCCCGCGCCGAGCGATTGGTCTCTGCCTTCTCAATGGATGGTAGAGGCCTCGGGTGCCGGAGAGGCAGGGGACAGAGCATTGGAGTCTGGAAAGGCCCACAGGGGGAGGGGCTGGCACCACACCTCTCCCTTTGCTGCCCCGAACTTTGCATGAGCCCCAAAACACCTCTAACCCAGCACAGGAGACCTTGAAGGGGGGCAAGGTGGCCTGCAGCGTGGGAAGGAGAGTTCAGGGCTAAATGCAAAGGTCAGGGGCAGCAGTGGAAGAAGCATGGTGGCAGACCCCCCACCGGCGGAACTTCCCAGATCCCATCGCTCTGTCTCCTGCCTCTCCGGTGCCCGATGCCACTGCCCTCCACCGAGGAGGCAGAGGCCAATCCCTCGGCACAGGGATTGACTTGGCCTTCAATTGTCTTGCAATGCCAATTGGGCAGAAATAGGTTTCGCTGGGTGAATTGGCCGTGATCACTTAGCAGGGAGGAAGAAAAGTTGACCAGTGGCGAGGGGGCAAGAGATACCACAGGGCCAGCGGAGAAAGATTGCCTAGCATAGCTCAGGCTAACATGGGCGCGAAAATGTAACTGCAAGGAATTGTCCTTGTGGGGCCTTCTCAAGCCCCAAGAACCATCTCCATGGCCAAATTACGCCAGGCAAGGAAATCTATAAAATCTATCATCCTCCAACAGCCATGCCAAGCATTAAAATGAGCTGTTGACCTTTCTGTCTGGTTCTAAGAACCATCGCTATGGCCAAATTAGGCCAGGCAAGGAAACTATAATATTTATTTCTCTGTCCGGTTCTAAGAACCATCGCCATGGCCAAATTATGCCAGGCAGGAAATCTATAAAATCTATCATCCTCCAACAGCCATGCCTAGCATTAAAATGAGCCGTTGAGCTTTCTGTCTGGTTCTAAGAACCATCGCCATGGCCAAATTAGGCCAGGCAAGGAAACTATAATATCTATTTCTCTGTCCGGTTCTAAGAACCATCGCCATAGCCAAATTAGGCCAGGCAAGGAAAGTATGCTATCTATTTCTCTGTCCGGTTTTAAGAACCATCGCCATGGCCAAATTAGGCCAGGCAGGAAATCTATAAAATCTATCATCCTCCAACAGCCATGCCTAGCATTAAAATGAGCCGTTGAGCTTTGTCTGGTTCTAAGAACCATCGCCATGGCAAAATTAGGCCAGGCAAGGAAACTATAATATCTATTTCTCTGTCCGGTTCTAAGAACCATCGCCATAGCCAAATTAGGCCAGGCAAGGAAAGTATGCTATCTATTTCTCTGTCCGGTTTTAAGAACCATCGCCATGGCCAAATTATGCCAGGCAGGAAATCTATAAAATCTATCATCCTCCAACAGCCATGCCTAGCATTAAAATGAGCCGTTGAGCTTTGTCTGGTTCTAAGAACCATCGCCATGGCCAAATTAGGCCAGGCAAGGAAACTATAATATCTATTTCTCTGTCCAGTTCTAAGAACCATCTCCATGGCCAAATTAGGCCAGGCAGGAAATCTATAAAATCTATCATCCTCCAACAGCCATGCCTAGCATTAAAATGAGCCGTTGAGCTTTGTCTGGTTCTAAGAACCATCGCCATGGCCAAATTAGGCCAGGCAAGGAAACTATAATATTTATTTCTCTGTCCGGTTCTAAGAACCATCTCCATGGCCAAATTAGGCCAGGCAGGAAATCTATAAAATCTATCATCCTCCAACAGCCATGCCTAGCATTAAAATGAGCCGTTGAGCTTTCTTTCTGGTTCTAAGAACCATCGCCATGGCCAAATTAGGCCAGGCAAGGAAACTATACTATCTATTTCTCTGTCCGGTTCTAAGAACCATCGCCATAGCCAAATTATGCCAGGCAGGAAATCTATAAAATCTATCATCCTCCAACAGCCATGCCTAGCATTAAAATGAGCCGTTGAGCTTTGTCTGGTTCTAAGAACCATCGCTATGGCCAAATTAGGCCAGGCAAGGAAACTATAATATTTATTTCTCTGTCCGGTTCTAAGAACCATCGCCATGGCCAAATTAGGCCAGGCAGGAAATCTATAAAATCTATCATCCTCCAACAGCCATGCCTAGCATTAAAATGAGCCGTTGAGCTTTCTGTCTGGTTCTAAGAACCATCGCCATAGCCAAATTAGGCCAGGCAAGGAAACTATACTATCTATTTCTCTGTCCGGTTCTAAGAACCATCGCCATAGACAAATTATGCCAGGCAGGAAATCTATAAAATCTATCATCCTCCAACAGCCATGCCTAGCATTAAAATGAGCCGTTGAGCTTTCTGTCTGGTTCTAAGAACCATCGCCATAGCCAAATTAGGCCAGGCAAGGAAACTATAATATCTATTTCTCTGTCCGGTTTTAAGAACCATCGCCATGGCCAAATTAGGCCAGGCAGGAAATCTATAAAATCTATCATCCTCCAACAGCCATGCCTAGCATTAAAATGAGCCGTTGAGCTTTGTCTGGTTCTAAGAACCATCGCCATGGCCAAATTAGGCCAGGCAAGGAAACTATAATATCTATTTCTCTGTCCAGTTCTAAGAACCATCGCCATAGCCAAATTAGGCCAGGCAGGAAATCTATAAAATCTATCATCCTCCAACAGCCATGCCTAGCATTAAAATGAGCCGTTGAGCTTTGTCTGGTTCTAAGAACCATCGCCATGGCCAAATTAGGCCAGGCAAGGAAACTATAATATTTATTTCTCTGTCCAGTTCTAAGAACCATCGCCATGGCCAAATTAGGCCAGGCAGGAAATCTATAAAATCTATCATCCTCCAACAGCCATGCCTAGCATTAAAATGAGCCGTTGAGCTTTCTGTCTGGTTCTAAGAACCATCGCCATAGCCAAATTAGGCCAGGCAAGGAAACTATAATATCTATTTCTCTGTCCGGTTTTAAGAACCATCGCCATGGCCAAATTAGGCCAGGCAGGAAATCTATAAAATCTATCATCCTCCAACAGCCATGCCTAGCATTAAAATCAGCCGTTGAGCTTTGTCTGGTTCTAAGAACCATCGCCATGGCCAAATTAGGCCAGGCAAGGAAACTATAATATCTATTTCTCTGTCCAGTTCTAAGAACCATCGCCATAGCCAAATTAGGCCAGGCAGGAAATCTATAAAATCTATCATCCTCCAACAGCCATGCCTAGCATTAAAATGAGCCGTTGAGCTTTGTCTGGTTCTAAGAACCATCGCCATGGCCAAATTAGGCCAGGCAAGGAAACTATAATATTTATTTCTCTGTCCGGTTCTAAGAACCATCGCCATAGCCAAATTATGCCAGGCAGGAAATCTATAAAATCTATCATCCTCCAACAGCCATGCCTAGCATTAAAATGAGCCGTTGAGCTTTGTCTGGTTCTAAGAACCATCGCCATGGCCAAATTAGGCCAGGCAAGGAAACTATAATATTTATTTCTCTGTCCGGTTCTAAGAACCATCTCCATGGCCAAATTATGCCAGGCAGGAAATCTATAAAATCTATCATCCTCCAACAGCCATGCCTAGCATTAAAATGAGCCGTTGAGCTTTCTGTCTGGTTCTAAGAACCATCGCCATAGCCAAATTAGGCCAGGCAAGGAAACTATACTATCTATTTCTCTGTCCGGTTTTAAGAACCATCGCCATGGCCAAATTATGCCAGGCAGGAAATCTATAAAATCTATCATCCTCCAACAGCCATGCCTAGCATTAAAATGAGCCGTTGAGCTTTCTGTCTGGTTCTAAGAACCATCGCCATGGCCAAATTAGGCCAGGCAAGGAAACTATAATATTTATTTCTCTGTCTGGTTCTAAGAACCATCGCCATGTCCAAATTAGGCCAGGCAAGGAAACTATACTATCTATTTCTCTGTCCGGTTTTAAGAACCATCGCCATGGCCAAATTAGGCCAGGCAGGAAATCTATAAAATCTATCATCCTCCAACAGCCATGCCTAGCATTAAAATGAGCCGTTGAGCTTTCTTTCTGGTTCTAAGAACCATCGCCATGGCCAAATTAGGCCAGGCAAGGAAACTATACTATCTATTTCTCTGTCCGGTTTTAAGAACCATCGCCATGGCCAAATTAGGCCAGGCAGGAAATCTATAAAATCTATCATCCTCCAACAGCCATGCCTAGCATTAAAATGAGCTGTTGAGCTTTCTGTCTGGTTCTAAGAACCATCGCCATGGCCAAATTAGGCCAGGCAAGGAAACTATAATATTTATTTCTCTGTCCGGTTCTAAGAACCATCGCCATGGCCAAATTAGGCCAGGCAGGAAATCTATAAAATCTATCATCCTCCAACAGCCATGCCTAGCATTAAAATGAGCCGTTGAGCTTTCTGTCTGGTTCTAAGAACCATCACCATGGCCAAATTAGGCCAGGCAAGGAAACTATACTATCTATTTCTCTGTCCGGTTCTAAGAACCATCGCCATAGCCAAATTAGGCCAGGCAGGAAATCTATAAAATCTATCATCCTCCAACAGCCATGCCTAGCATTAAAATGAGCCGTTGAGCTTTGTCTGGTTCTAAGAACCATCGCCATGGCCAAATTAGGCCAGGCAAGGAAACTATAATATTTATTTCTCTGTCCGGTTCTAAGAACCATCTCCATGGCCAAATTAGGCCAGGCAGGAAATCTATAAAATCTATCATCCTCCAACAGCCATGCCTAGCATTAAAATGAGCCGTTGAGCTTTGTCTGGTTCTAAGAACCATCGCCATGGCCAAATTAGGCCAGGCAAGGAAACTATAATATTTATTTCTCTGTCCGGTTCTAAGAACCATCGCCATGGCCAAATTAGGCCAGGCAGGAAATCTATAAAATCTATCATCCTCCAACAGCCATGCCTAGCATTAAAATGAGCCGTTGAGCTTTCTGTCTGGTTCTAAGAACCATCACCATGGCCAAATTAGGCCAGGCAAGGAAACTATACTATCTATTTCTCTGTCCGGTTCTAAGAACCATCGCCATAGCCAAATTAGGCCAGGCAGGAAATCTATAAAATCTATCATCCTCCAACAGCCATGCCTAGCATTAAAATGAGCCGTTGAGCTTTGTCTGGTTCTAAGAACCATCGCCATGGCCAAATTAGGCCAGGCAAGGAAACTATAATATTTATTTCTCTGTCCGGTTCTAAGAACCATCGCCATGGCCAAATTAGGCCAGGCAGGAAATCTATAAAATCTATCATCCTCCAACAGCCATGCCTAGCATTAAAATGAGCCGTTGAGCTTTCTGTCTGGTTCTAAGAACCATCGCCATGGCCAAATTAGGCCAGGCAAGGAAACTATAATATTTATTTCTCTGTCCGGTTCTAAGAACCATCGCCATGGCCAAATTAGGCCAGGCAGGAAATCTATAGCCTGTGGAGAAAAGTGCAAAATTTATTATCAATCATAGCACCAAGTATGAATCACACTTCAATGGGAAAACTCCGTAGCTTCACAACCTGCCAAGACACTCAACCATATGTAATTTCTAAACACCTGGCACTCTGAGAAATTAACCGCCAGTAGCCACATAGACATAAACAATATCTATATCTGTGCACAAGTGACAAGAAGCCCAAAAGGAATCAAAAGGACCAAAACACCTGCTCAGCAGCAAACACCACGAATCAACAAGTAGTCCAATCAAAGCATCTCTAAAGACCATTTTTAACACTGAAACCACAAGCCACTAGAAAGCAAGTTGAGAACAAACCTCACCCTCTCCTAGCACTGATATTCCCTAAATAGTAAAGCCTCTGCAAAAGAAACTACCAAGCTCAGAGAACACTAAGGACCTCTCAAACCGCAAGCCGCAAATCTTCTCCTTTGTATGCTGCTCATCACCAACTTCACTTTCAGCTCTAAGAAGTCTGACTGGTACTGTGGCCTTCTTTCTCAGAATGAGAAGGTGGGAGGGGGGTAATCCAGAAGGATCCCCTTACAGTCGGAGTACCGAGGGGGTCCTCAGGGACTGGAGGAGGCTTGCGGCTGAGCGCCTGTTGCCTCCTCCAGGTTGATTCGCCCTCACTGCTCGCTCAGGGACTGAAAGGGTCACCCAGTGGAAACCCCAGAGAGGCTGTCCAGTGTGAGTCTCTCAGTGTGGGTGTCCAGGGATTGAATGACCTCCACGTGGGGGGCATCACCCCTATCCCCACACTGTAGTGATATGGGGAGTGCTTGGGGGGGGGCTCTGGTTCTACCACAGCCAGTGGCTAAAATGATCTCACATCCGAAATTGTTTATGTGTTTTACTTTTGTTACATTACTTTGCATTCCCCCCCCCCAAAAAAAAACTTGGCTAAAGCATGCCTTAGGGCGCAACCTCTGCAAACCCATGGCATGCGTGCCTAAAGTGCCATGCGGAGCCATGTCACTTGGCATGTGCGGCATCGCCTGTTCCTCTACTGGTTTCCAGCAGGCGCAGGTGCAACAGCCAGCTAGACTGCCGGTTACGGGCTTGCGGTCAGCTGGCCAGTGTGCGTGCTCACGCCGGAAAACGGAACCCTGGCTCTTCCAGTTTCCGGCAGTGCCACACGCACAAAGGCCAGCTGATTGTCGTGTGTGCGTTTGCACCAGAAACCCAAGAGGAATGGCCAACACCACACAAGGCAGGCGACATGGCTCCGCATGCCACCTCGCACACGCATGCCTTGGGTTCGCCATCACAGCCTTAGGGTAAGCTTTATAGCACGCCCCAAAGGTTTTTGCAGTCATAAACCACATGATGCCGATAGTACCTGTCAGGCTTCTTGGTTAAACCCAGCACTGAAAAGTTAGTAAACCTTTGACTTAGCTTTGATGTCTTCGACGGCTTGTCTGAGGTTATTCCCTTCGTGTAGAGCGCCTGTGAAGTAATAATAAGAAATCAACATCAGTAAACGACCACCTGATGTTCAGAGACTAGAAAACCAATTCATCAATTTTACAAAGCTGCTTTTACATTCTTTATCCCAGTGTTTCCCAAACTTGGCAACTTTAAGACTTGTGGACTTCAACTCCCAGAATTCTCCAGCCAGCTCTGCTAGCTACTTCTCTAGCCAAAGCTGGCTGGAGAATTCTGGGAGTTGAAGTCCACAAGTCTTAAAGTTGCCAAGTTTGGGAACCACTGCTTTATCCTACAAGTGAAAGAAGGCAAGATACAATGAATTGGAAAGTTGTGCCCTTGAGAATGCCACAAACCACTGGTTTTTACTGTTCTCCAAAGATATGACTTCCAGCTCCAGGAGTTTCTCTTACTCTCCAGGAACTGGAAGGCATCCCTAAAATTGCTTTCATTTACCTTCCTGCAAGAAAGACAGGCCAGTTCCTGGACCTGATGCAATTTTAGATTACTTTTGCCATTAATTCCTTGAAGTAGCTAGTCCTCTACATGTTTTAAGGAGCCTTGGCTAGAATCCCAGGTCCCAAGAATTGACTATTCCTAAGAACAAGGTCAATTCCTGGACTTGAACTAATTTTAAACTTTTGCCTTTACTTGTAGTGGTCAGTCATCCACACGCTTATGTATACTTTATTTGGCCAAGGAATTTAAGAACTTGAGTTTTACTTAAATTAACTCAGGTCCTAAAAATTCACTTTATTCCTGAAAGCAAGGTCAGCTCCTAAGGTAATTTTTAATTATGACTTCCCTGTGGTGGTTTGGTCCTTTTTAAAAGGACACGGGTGAGAATACCTCAGGTTCCACTAGTATTTTATTCTAAAACATTAAAGTTTGGCTAAAAATTACCTTAAGCCTCAAGATTGGACTATTTCAAGAAAGCAAGGTCAACTCCTGGACCCGAAATAATTTTAGTTCACTTTTTACACCTTTAGTTACTTGAAGTAACTAGTCCTCTGCATGTTTTCTTTTAAGGACTTGAACCTGGGCTAAAAAAAATAGTTTCTCAGATCCCAAGGGTTTACATTTATTAAACAAAGTCAGGTCACCTACAGGGACTGAAGCAATTTTGCCTTTAAGCTAATTTGAACACTTACATTCACCTGTGGTAGTTTAGCCCTTTTTAACTGCTCCTGGTTAAAATTGCCTCAGCTGTATTCTTTTTAAGCTACTTTTAATGGTTACTTGTCTGGGGTGAACAGGACACAGCTGAGATTATCTCAGATTCTACCATTTTAACTCCTAAAAACCTTGGTTAAAATTCTTCTGGACGTTTGCCTGATTTCCCTGAGGGAAAGTGGGACTGAGGTAAACTCACCATAGGGAAGCTGTGGCGTTGGGTGTCCTTTAAATAAGGCACGCTTGAGGTAATTACCTCAGCCACCACTGGCGTTTTACTCCTGAGGAAACATACACCCTGTATGTTAAAACCACCTCAGGCGCCGTCCTTACTCCCTGAAAATAAGGCTAAATTCACCTCAGGCGCCGTCCTCACTCGCTCAGAAAAGGCTAAATTCACCTCAGGCGCCGTCCTTACTCCCTGAAAATAGGCTAAAATCACCCCAGGCGCCGTCCTCACTCAGAAAAGGCTAAATTCACCTCAGGCGCCGTCCTTACTCCCTGAAAATAAGGCTAAAATCACCTCAGGCGCCGTCCTCACTCACTCAGAAAAGGCTAAATTCACCTCAGGCGCCGTCCTTACTCCCTAAAAATAAGGCTAAAATCACCTCAGGCGCCGTCCTTACTCCCCGAGAAAAAGCTGCTCCTTAGCTTCCCTCAGCATCCCACCACGCCTAAGAGCCTCAAACAGGGATTACCTCAGCGTGCAAGAGGCCACCTCGCGGTCTAATCTGCGAAGCCCTAGGGAGAGGGGAGGTTTGCTTTTCTCCCCGCGGCCCACAGCGTCGTCTCTTTTGAGGGGGTGGGTAGGAAGAGACGACGCGGAGAAGGCGGCAGCGGCAGCACGTGCTGTTTCTGCACCACGCTCGCGCTTTCGCCTCAGCCCGAGAAGCCCGCCGACTTTTTAAAGCGTCCCCGCCCCTCGGAGGAGGAGGGAGGAGGAGAAAGAGAGGCCGCTCAGCCAATCCGAAGGACGGGTTTCCAAAGCAGCCAATCGCAGCCGAGGTGGACGTTTGGCGGGAAAGGCAGGTGGCTCACTAGGTGGGTTCCACCGCCTCACAGGTGAGGGCGATTGGAGGCAATCACGTGCCTGTGCGCGCGTGTCTTTTTTTTCCTGTTCTCTGCTCTCAAAAGAATATCTAATCTATATATTTTAATCTGTCGCGGTTTATAACGCTGTACGCTATATATTCTTTTGTATATCTTTATATCTGTTTCTAATTTGTTAATCTTCTTTCATCCTTCATTTTTTTTTAATCTCTGCCCCTATTATCTAGGCATTTATAGAATATTGAGTAATGGTCTGTTTCTCTAAAGGATTGTATAAATAATATTGTATAAATGCCTAGATAATGAGGGCAGAGGTTAAAAAATAATGAAAGAAGATTAACAAATTAAGTTACATCGTTAGGTACACTCTATTTTTTTTAATTACCATTTTATTTGTAGATGTACATCTGTTGGTATAGAGTGATAAATGTATAGAGTGTTATGGCACAGCTATATAAATAATGTACAATATCATGTATTTAAAAAGAGATCATATTATATGATTGATAATGGTTATGATTTGAAAAAGAGATCATATTATATGATTGATAATGGTTATGATTTGGGTGTATAACACGGTGTATATATTTCAAAAGGACTTGATAACAATCAGTATAGATACCCTGTTGCAAAATTGAAATTGTGATGTAGAATAAAGGAAAATGTACAATAAAAACATAACAATAAAAAAGAATATCTGATCTGTGTAATCTATTTTATCTAATCCATCTATCTATCATCTATTTGTCTATCATTTATCTGTCTTTTATATCATCTGTCTGTCTGTCTCTCTATCTATCTACACACCACACACATTTATGCATCCCACACACACACATAAATATAAAGCACTGTCCATTTTGAATACATAGTATTCATAGGGTAATGCCTTCTCTAGGTTTCATCCCCTCTGGGAACCCTTTGGACTACAAATCCCATGTGCCTGCCAGCCACTGCTCACCCCTTTTGCGACAGCTGGCTCAGAACAATTTGCAGAGGATTGGATCTTCCCTGGTTTTCCAGAGAGTCTCCCATATGGACCTCAAGGCGGCCGATGAGTTCCCCACAGCAATCTTCACAGTTTTTCACCACCACCACGGAGATGAGCCAAGGTGGCGCAGTGGTTAAATGCAGCACTGCAGGCTACTGCTAGATCAGCAGGTCAGCGGTTCAAATCTCACCGGCTCAGGGTTGACTCAGCCTTCCATCCTTCCGAGGTGGGTAAAATGAGGACCCAGATTGTTGTTGGGGGCAATATGCTGACTCTCTGTAAACCGCTTAGAGAGGCCTGAAAGGCCTATGAAGCGGTATATAAGTCTACTGCTATCTTCACAGTTTTTCACCACCACCACGGAGATGTTGTAAGAGCGTCCCAGGTCCACATACCACCATGCTTGGGCCTCATGCTTGGTGCGGATGCACGAGCCGCGGCCCCAGTCCCCGCTGCAGTTCCCGTCCACGGCTTTGTCTGCTGACCCAAGGATCTCTTGGGGGGACGGGGGACGGAGGACTGGAAGGCCGGTCTCCTTAAGGCCAAGTTCTTTGGGCCTCCTCCGTATTCCATCGGCCAGCCAATGCCGGCTGGCAACTACAAGGAGGAGGGCCTTCTCGGTAGTAGCCCCGACCCTTTGGAACGAACTCCCTGTGGAGATTCGTACCCTCACCACCGTCCAGGCCTTCCGCACAGCCTTGAAGAACTGGCTAGCCCGTCAGGCCTGGGGACAAGGATAGTTGCCCCTCCCGAATGATGAATGTATGTTGCTTATTACTTTTATTATATGTGTCTATGTCATTGTTGTATTTCCCCTCCCTGATTTTATGTGAGCCGCCCTGAGTCCCCTCAGGGAAAAGGGCGGCCTACAAATGTTAATAAAATCAAAATCAAAATCAAATCTTTGTCTTTACTCCTGCAGGAGAGAACGGAGGAGGCCCTGGAGGAGGACGGGCAGCAGGGGACCTTCAGGGAGGGAGAAGGGAAGGGGCAAAGCCCCCCCAGGGCAGCCCTTTTGGAGGAGACAGTGGGGTGGGTTTTGAAGGTGGGAAAGGGGTGGAAGGAAGGGAGCTGAGTTCCGTGCTCTGAGGTTCCTTTGCTTTGGGGGAGGAAACCTCCTCAACCTCTTGTCCCAAAGGTGCTTTTTTATTTCTCAAGAGGCAACTGGACTTTCCGGTTTGAAGACCTTTCGCTTCTCATCCAAGCAGAGCGGGGGGGGGATGGACTAGAAGACCTCCAAGCTCCCTTCCAACTCTGTTATTCTGTTCTATTCTATTCTCTGCTCTGCTCTGCTCTGCCATGCCATGCTATATTCTTTTTTTCTCTTCTCTTCTCTTGATTCTTCAGCTGAAGAAGCTTCTTGGATGAGGAGCGAAATGTGTCCAGTTGCCAGTTGCCACTTGAAAAAAATAAATAAAACACCTTTGGGGTAA
>NW_028261391.1:3490321-3495876 GCF_051295495.1 Thamnophis sirtalis
TTTCCCGAGAGCATGAAGCAAACTCCTTGTCCTGACAAACCCACCCACCCTCCGCTGTGAGTTCTGCTCCTTCACATCCAGCAAAGTCTTTCCAGGGAGGATTTACGGTCACAGACCTTATCTGGCTTGGAGAGCTGCCAGGCCGATCTCTGCAGAACTTGGCAAGAGTCTCGGAGAGTCAGGAAACAATTAAGTGAACTAATGGTCTCCTGCAAACTCCACTCCCCTTTCTCTCCTCTTTTATTCCCTCTGGGAGGGGCCATTCACCGTCCACCTGTGGCCTTCCTCCCAAGTCGACCCTTGTTCTTTAGCTGTTCCCTTCCTCTGGCCACTCTGCGCATGCGCACACTGGGAACAGGCTCCAGCTGTTCTTCTGCCCCACTGATATCCAACTCCGAAGGCAGCTGATAACTGGCATACGGCCCTGGTCCCCTCTCTGCCTCCGACACAGAGCCCTCATCAGAGCCTTCCCCAGATTCCAGGACTGGCCCATCTTCCTCCCCAACTTCCTCACTGTCCGAATCTGTCGCCAGCTGTCTTCGAAAAGACAGCAGTCTTTTCCGAACACCAGGACACCAAGAAGAAAAGGGCAGAAAAGGGAGGGTGGAAGTTTTCACCCAGAGGCTCAAAAACCCTCCAAGTGGTTCTCAGAGAAGGCAGAGAGTCCGTACGTTGATCTGATCTCTAGCCACACTACTTAGCCCAGTGTTTCTCAACCGTGGCGACTTTAAGTCCTGGGGACTTCAACTCCCAGAATCCCCCAGCCAGCAGTTAGATAAGTCTAACTGCTATTGCTATTGATTTGTGGTTCAGCCTGCTTCTTTTTAAAAGAAGCCATGTGCTTCTTTGTGTGCGAGTGTGAGCGACAGGAGGTGGGAAGTGTGTTCCTTTAAAAAGGCAAGCCCCACTCCATTCATGATTTTTAATAGGGGTAGTCTCGATTTACAACCATTTTTAGTGACTCCTCGAAGTTACATCGCCACTGGGGGGGAAAAAAGCACTGACTTATGATCATTTTTCCCCAGTTCCAACCTCAGGGTCCCACGATCAAAACTGGGATGCTTGGCAATTGGCATGTATTTATGACGGGGGTCACGTGATCCCCGTTTGCGACATTCTGACAAGCAGAGTGAATGGGAAAGCCCGATTCACTTAACAACCGAGTTACTAACCTAACGACTGCAGTGGTTCGATTTACAATACATGGCCAGAAAGGTGGTAAAAATGGGCAAACTCACTTGAACAACTGTCTTGCTTAGCAACGGAAATTTTTGGGTCAATTGTGGTCTTAAACTCTGTTAACTGGAAGCCATGCTATCTATGCCTGTCTTTTTGCCCATCACTATACTATACCAATTTGGTTGTATTTAAGTACAATAACAATAAAAGATTATACTTATACTACAGTGGTGGGTTTCAAAAAAGTTTTGGAACCTACTCTGTGGGTGTGGCCTCCTTTGTGGGAGTGGCTTGCCGGCCATGTGACCTGGTGGGAGTGGCTTGCCGGCCATGTGTTCTCTCTCTCTCTCTGTCTTCTCTCTCTCTCTCTCTCTGTCTCTCTCTCCCTGTCTCTCTCTGTCTCTCTCTCTCTGTCTCTCTCTCTCTGTCTCTCTGTCTCTCTCTCTCTGTCTCTCTCTCTCTTCTGTCTGTCTCTCTCTCTGTCTCTCTCTCTGTCTCTCTCTCCCTGTCTCTCTCTGTCTCTGTCTCTCTGTCTCTGTCTCTCTCTGTCTCTCTCTCTCTGTCTCTCTCTCTCTGTCTGTCTCTCTCTCTGTCTCTCTCGCTCTCTGTCTCTCTGTCTCTGTCTGTCTCTCTCTCTGTCTGTCTCTCTCTGTCTCTCTGTCTCTCTCTGTCTCTCTCTGTCTCTCTCTCTGTCTCTCTCTCTCTTGTCTCTCTCTCTCTGTCTCTCTGTCTCTGTCTCTCTCTGTGTGTGGTGTGTCTCTCTCTCTGTCTCTCTCTCTGTCTCTTTCTCTCTGTCTCTCTCTCTGTCTCTATCTCTCTCTCTGTCTCTCTCGCTCTCTGTCTCTCTGTCTCTGTCTCTCTCTCTCTCTCTCACTCACTCACTCACTCTCCTTCCTTTTGTCTCTCTGTCCCTTTTTTCTTTCATCTCTCTCTCGCTCTTTTTCTTTATTTTTTCTTTTTTTTATTTATTTCTTCCTTCCTCTCTCTCTCTCTCTCTCTCTCTCCCTCTCTCTCTCTGTCAGTCAGTCTGTCTGTCTGTCTGTCTCTCTGTGTGTGTGTGTGTGTGTGTGTGTGTGTGTGTGTGTGTGTGTCTGTGTGTCAGTGGTGGATTTCAAAAATTTTTGGAACTTCTTCTGTAGGTGTGGCCTGCTTTCCGGGTCCACTGGTGGAACCTCTTGTAACCGGTTCGGTAGATTTGACGAACCGGTTCTACCGAATAGGTGCGAACTGGTAGGAACCCACCTCTGTTATACTATTTGAATGTACATGTAACAAATTTGCTGGCCATTCACTGGTTCTTTTAACTGGACATTGCTGAGCAATACCGCCACCTGGTGGCAGGTGATAGTAAAAGGAAGAATTGCTGATTTAAAAAAGTTTTTAAAAATTTAATTTTTTTAAAAAAAGAACCCTTGATTTACAGCCATTCACTTAGGGACCATTCGAAGTTATATAATGGCACTAAAAAAAAGGTGACTTACAACCCCTCCTTGCATTGATAACAAGAGGTGGTATTCAGCAATTTGGACCGAGAGTGTAAATTGCAAAGCAGGTAGATGCACATGGGGGCGAACCGGTGGGAACGAAATAGCAATAGCAGTTAGACTTATCTACCGCTTCATGGGGCTTTCAGCCCTCTCTAAGCGATTTACAGAGTCAGCATATTGCCCCCCAACAACAATCCGGCTCCTCATTTTACCCACCTCGGAAGGATGGAAGGCTGAGTCAACCCTGAGCCGGTGAGATTTGAACAGCCGAACTGCTGAACTGCAGTCAGCTGATGTAGCCTGCAGTGCTGCATTTAACCACTGCGCCACCTCGGCTCTAGGTGTGCAACCCACCGCTGTTTATAACCGTTGCAGCATCCCCGTGGACAGGTGGTCAAAATTCAGGTGTGCATTGTATGAAGGTTGGGGCCTGAGTTGGGTTTTAGATGATGGCCAGTAGCAAGCTGGTTTCTAAAAGGAATGGACATTTGATGAGGGATGTTGGATCTGCTTAAGGACTGCATGCCATAGGTTCACCATCACTAGAAGTAGACTAGAAGACCTCCAAGGTCCCTTCCATCTCTATCCTGATTGATTGACACTTTCCTTTAGTTCGGAGGTGTCCTGGCCTTGGCAACTTTAAGACCTATGGACTTCAAATCCCAGACGCTTCATTAAAGCCCCAACTCTGTCTATTAACAGTGGTATCAACCCTTCACGTGATCTTGATTCTATCCCTCTGTTGATGCAGCCTAAAACTGTGTTGGCTTTTTTTTGGCCAACAGAGTTCTAGGCTGTGTTGGAAGAAATATCCTTCTGGATTCGGTTCCAAGTGGGGAAAAAAGACACTGGAGACATGGAGGCTGCTTGGAAAGATGGTTTTAATGGTGGACAGGACCACAAGGCTTGAGTTCCTGAACAGAAAAGGGGATCACATGCCTCAATGTTGGTGGAGAAGAAGAGAAGGAAGGCTGAGATGCTGAGTCCCTGGTTTTATGCCCTCTCTGGCCTTTGATCTTGAGCTTGTATTCTGATTGGTTGCCAGACTCCCAAGGAGCCATGCAGGGGCAACTCTGTAGGCTGCGTTTTGAATCCAGGTTCGGTTGAGTCCTCAGATGCCATGTGAGGAGTTGGGTAAAGGGCCAATATTATCATGCCTTAATCCCATCACTCTGGGGCCGAAGGGGAGAACTCTTTGTTATGTAAAGTGAACTAGCTCAGGCTTTAATGGCTCATTGACAAAGGAGGATGGGCAGGAAGCTGCAGGAAGCTATTCTGTCTTTTAAAACATGTTTCTTCCTTTTTCACATCCAGAGAAATATTCTGCCCTTTCAATATTTCCTAGGATATTTCATTTTTTTCTGGGAGAGGGCTGGGAGATAACTTCCTACAGCTGCATAATATCAATCTACAAATAGTCCTTGACTTGTGACCATAATTGAGCCTCCCAAATTTTGTTGCTTCAGTGAAACATCTGCGAAGTGAGTTTTTGCCCCATTTTATGACCTTTCTTGCCACAGTCATTAAGGAAATCACTGCAGTTGTTAAGCTAGTAGGACAGTCGTTAAGCGAATCAGGCTTCCCCGTGCTCATCAGAAAGTTGTGAAAAGGGGATTGTGTGACGCCCCCCAGGACACTGCGACCGTCATAAATATGAATCAATCGCCAAGCACCCAAATTCTGATCATGTGACCATAGGGGTGATGCAACAGTTGTAAGTCGGTCACAAGTCACTTCTTCTGGTGCTGTTGTAACTTCAAATGGTCACTAAATGAATAATTGCAAGCTGAGGACTAACTATATGGAGTTGCTAAGAACAGACACAGGTTTGGCTATGAACATCAATCAATAGCTAAAGGTAAAGGTTCCCCTTGAACATCTGTGCTAGTCGTTCTCGACTCTAGGGGGTGCTGCTCATGTCCGTTTCAAAGCCGAAGAGCCAGCGCTGTCCGAAGACGTCTCCGTAGTCATGTGGCCGGCATGACTCAACGCCAAAGGTGCACGGAACGCTCTTCCCTTCCCACCAAAGGTGGTCCCTATTTTTCTACTTGCATGTTTTACGTGCTTTCGAACTGCTAGGTTGGCAGAAGCTGGGACAGGTATCGGGAGCTCACTCCGTTACGCGGTGCTCTGGATTCGAACCGCCGAATGGCCGACCTTTCTGATCGACAAGTTCAGCATCTTAGCCACTGAGCCATCGCATCCCTTTCATCAATCAATCAATTCTGGAAATTGAAGTCCACAAGTCTTAAAGGCTGCCTGAGGAATCTGTGGACTTCAATTTTAAAATCAGTGGACTTCAATTCCCAGAATTCCCCAGCCAGCATAGCTGGCTGGGGAATTCTGGGAGTTGAAGTCCATAGGTCTTAAAGCTGTCTGAAGAATTCTGGGAGTTGAAGTCCACAAGTCTTAAGGCTGTCTGAAGAATTCTGGGAGTTGAAGTCCACGTCTTAAAGGCTGCTCCTGGATCAGGGAAGCAAGGAAGGCAACATCATGGAGACAAAACCGACCACAAAAGACCACACTTCGGTGTGATTGATTCAGAGCAGTGGGACACAACTGTATAGGTTGACGTCCTCAGCTTACAACCATTGGTTTAGAATCCATTCGAAGTTGTAACTGCACTGCCTGTTTTGCACACTTTTCTTAGCCTGATGTTCCCCAGACGTGCTGGATTTCAAATCCATGCTGGGAAGGGGTTTGTGAGGATGGAGGCTCAATCTCTCTGGAGGGCAAGAGGTTGGGGGTCTTCCCGGATGGCCCTTTGTAGGCAATCAGAAACATTTCACATTCAGAAAGTCTTAAAAATCTGTTTTTTCCTCCTTAACCTCAATAACTCAATTTGCTTTTTGTTGGGAAATGTTTCTTCTTCTTCTTCTTCTTCTTCTT